>NW_027488732.1:300000-496612 GCF_050948215.1 Halictus rubicundus | reverse complement strand
GGGATAGAAGATAGGATAGGATAGAGGATAGGATAGGATAGGATAGGATAGAGGATAGGATAGGGGATTTGATAGGAAAGAGGATAGGATAGGATAGAAGATAGGATAGGATAGAGGATAGGATAGAGGATTTGATAGGATAGGGGATTTGATAGGATAGAGGATAGGATAGGATAGGATAGACGATAGGATAGGATAGAGGATAGGATAGGATTGAGGATAGGATAGGATAGAGGATTGGATAGTATAGAGGATAGGATAGGATAGAGGATAGGGTAGGATAGAGGATAGGATAGGGGATTGGATAGGATAGGATAGATTATAGGCTAGGATAGAGGATAGGATAGAGGATAGGATAGGATAGAGGATAATACAGGATAGACGATAGGATAGGATAGAGGATAGGATAGGATAGAAGATAGGATAGGATAGAGGATAGGATAGGATAGAGGATAGGATAGGATAGAGGATAGGATAGGATAGAGGATAGGATAGGATAGACGATAGGATAGGATAGAGGATAGGATAGGATAGAGGAAAGGATAGGATAGAGGATAGGATGGCATAGAAGATAGGATAGGATAGAGGATAGGATAGGATAGGATAGGATAGAGGATAGGATAGGGGATTTGATAGGAAAGAGGATAGGATAGGATAGAGGATAGGATAGGATAGGATAGACGATAGGATAGGATAGAGGATAGGATAGGATTGAGGATAGGATAGGATAGAGGATTTGATAGGATAGAGGATAGGATAGGATAGAAGATAGGATAGGATAGAGGATAGGATAGGATAGAGGATAGGATAGGATAGAGGATAGGATAGGATAGACGATAGGATAGGATAGAGGATAGGATAGGATAGAGGAAAGGATAGGATAGAGGATAGGATGGGATAGAAGATAGGATAGGATAGAGGATAGGATAGGATAGGATAGGATAGAGGATAGGATAGGGGATTTGATAGGAAAGAGGATAGGATAGGATAGAGGATAGGATAGGATAGGATAGGATAGACGATAGGATAGGATAGAGGATAGGATAGGATAGAAGATAGGATAGGATAGAGGATTGGATAGTATAGAGGATAGGATAGGATAGAGGATAGGGTAGGATAGAGGATAGGATAGGGGATTGGATAGGATAGGATAGATTATAGGCTAGGATAGAGGATAGGATAGAGGATAGGATAGGATAGAGGATAATACAGGATAGACGATAGGATAGGATAGAGGATAGGATAGGATAGAGGATAGGATAGGATAGAGGTTTGGATAGGATAGAGGATAGGATAGACGATAGGATAGGATAGAGGATAGGATAGGATAGAGGATAGGATGGGATAGAGGATAGGATAGGATACAGGAGAGGATAGGATAGAGGTGAGGATAGGATAGAGGATACGATAGGATAGAGGATAGGATAGACGATAGGATAGGATAGAGGATAGGATAGGATAGAGGATAGGATAGGATAGAAGATAGGATAGGGGATTTGATAGGATAGAGGATCGGATAGGATAGAAGATAGGATAGGATAGAGGACAGGATAGGATAGAGGAATGGATAGGATACAGGAAAGGATAGGATTGAGGATAGATGATAGGATAGGATAGAGCATAGGATAGGATAGAGGATAGGAGAGGATAGAGGATAGGATAGGGGATTTGATAGGATAGAGTATCGGATAGGATAGAAGATAGGATAGGATAGAGGATAGGATAGGATAGAGGAATGGATAGGATACAGGAAAGGATAGGATTGAGGATAGATGATAGGATAGGATAGAGGATTGGATAGGATAGAGGATAGGATAGGATAGAGTATAGGATAGGATAGAGGATAGGATAGGATAGAGGATACGATAGGATAGAGGATAGGATAGGATAGACGATAGGATAGGATAGGATAGAGGATAGGATAGGATAGAGGAAAGGATAGGATAGAGGATAGGATGGGATAGAAGATAGGATAGGATAGGATAGGATAGAGGATAGGATAGGGGATTTGATAGGAAAGAGGATAGGATAGGATAGAAGATAGGATAGGATAGAGGATAGGATAGAGGATTTGATAGGATAGGGGATTTGATAGGATAGAGGATAGGATAGGATAGGATAGACGATAGGATAGGATAGAGGGTAGGATAGGATTGAGGATAGGATAGGATAGAGGATTGGATAGTATAGAGGATAGGATAGGATAGAGGATAGGGTAGGATAGAGGATAGGATAGAGGATAGGATGGGATAGAGGATTGGATAGGATAGAGGACAGGATAGGATAGAGGAATGGATAGGATACAGGAAAGGATAGGATTGAGGATAGATGATAGGATAGGATAGAGGATTGGATAGGATAGAGGATAGGATAGGATAGAGGATGGGGTAGGATAGACGATAGGATAGGATAGAGGATAGGATAGGATAGAGGAAAGCATAGGATAGAGGATAGAATAGGATAGAAGATTGGATAGGATAGAGGATAGGATAGGATAGAGGATAGGGTAGGATAGAGGATAGGATAGGATAGGATAGACGATAGGATAGGATAGAGGATAGGATAGGATTGAGGATAGGATAGGATAGAGGATTTGATAGGATAGAGGATAGGATAGGATAGACGATAGGATAGGATAGAGGATAGGATAGGATTGAGGATAGGATAGGATAGAGGATTTGATAGGATAGAGGATAGGATAGGATAGAAGATAGGATAGGATAGAGGATAGGATAGGATAGAGGATAGGATAGGATAGAGGATAGGATAGGATAGAGGATAGGATAGGATAGACGATAGGATAGGATAGAGGATAGGATAGGATAGAGGAAAGGATAGGATAGAGGATAGGATGGGATAGAAGATAGGATAGGATAGAGGATAGGATAGGATAGGATAGGATAGAGGATAGGATAGGGGATTTGATAGGAAAGAGGATAGGATAGGATAGAGGATAGGATAGGATAGGATAGGATAGACGATAGGATAGGATAGAGGATAGGATAGGATTGAGGATAGGATAGGATAGAGGATTGGATAGTATAGAGGATAGGATAGGATAGAGGATAGGGTAGGATAGAGGATAGGATAGGGGATTGGATAGGATAGGATAGATTATAGGCTAGGATAGAGGATAGGATAGAGGATAATACAGGATAGACGATAGGATAGGATAGAGGATAGGATAGGATAGAGGATAGGATGGGATAGAGGATAGGATAGGATACAGGAGAGGATAGGATAGAGGTGAGGATAGGATAGAGGATACGATAGGATAGAGGATAGGATAGACGATAGGATAGGATAGAGGATAGGATAGGATAGAGGATAGGATAGGATAGAAGATAGGATAGGGGATTTGATAGGATAGAGGATCGGATAGGATAGAAGATAGGATAGGATAGAGGACAGGATAGGATAGAGGAATGGATAGGATACAGGAAAGGATAGGATAGGATAGAGGATAGGATAGGATAGAGGAATGGATAGGATACAGGAAAGGATAGGATTGAGGATAGATGATAGGATAGGATAGAGGATTGGATAGGATAGAGGATAGGATAGGATAGAGGATAGGATAGGATAGAGGATAGGATAGGATAGAGGATACGATAGGATAGAGGATAGGATAGGATAGACGATAGGATAGGATAGGATAGAGGATAGGATAGGATAGAGGAAAGGATAGGATAGAGGATAGGATGGGATAGAAGATAGGATAGGATAGAGGATAGGATAGGATAGGATAGAGGATAGGATAGGGGATTTGATAGGAAAGAGGATAGGATAGGATAGAAGATAGGATAGGATAGAGGATAGGATAGAGGATTTGATAGGATAGGGGATTTGATAGGATAGAGGATAGGATAGGATAGGATAGACGATAGGATAGGATAGAGGATAGGATAGGATTGAGGATAGGATAGGATAGAGGATTGGATAGTATAGAGGATAGGATAGGATAGAGGATAGGGTAGGATAGAGGATAGGATAGAGGATAGGATGGGATAGAGGATTGGATAGGATAGAGGACAGGATAGGATAGAGGAATGGATAGGATACAGGAAAGGATAGGATTGAGGATAGATGATAGGATAGGATAGAGGATTGGATAGGATAGAGGATAGGATAGGATAGAGGATAGGGTAGGATAGACGATAGGATAGGATAGAGGATAGGATAGGATAGAGGAAAGCATAGGATAGAGGATAGAATAGGATAGAAGATTGGATAGGATAGAGGATAGGATAGGATAGAGGATAGGGTAGGATAGAGGATAGGATAGGATACAGGATAGGATAGAATAGAGGATAGGATAGGATTGAGGATAGGATAGGATAGACGATAGGATAGGATAGAGGAAAGGATAGGATAGAGGATAGGATAGGATAGAGGATAGGATAGGATAGAGGATAGGATAGGATAGAGGATAGGATAGGACAGAGGATAGGATAGAATAGAGGATAGGATAGGATTGAGGATAGGATAGGGGATTTGATAGCATAGAGGATAGGATAGGATAGAAGATAGGATAGGATAGAGGATAGGATAGGATAGAGGATAGGGTAGGATGGAGGATAGGATAGGATAGAGGATAGGATAGGATAGACGATAGGATAGGATACAGGTTAGGATAGGATAGAGGATAGGATAGGATAGGATAGAGGATAGGATATGATAGAGGATAGGATAGTACAGAGGATAGGATAGGGGATTTGATAGGATAGAGGATAGGATAGGATAGAAGATAGGATAGGATAGAGGATAGGATAGGATAGAGGATAGGATAGGATAGAAGATAGGATAGGATAGAGGATAGGATAGGATAGAGGATAGGATAGGATAGAGGATAGGATAGAATAGAGGATAGGCTAGGATAGAGGATTGGATAGGATAGAGGATAGATGATAGGATAGGATAGAGGATTGGATAGGATACAGGATAGGATAGGATAGAGGATAGGATAGGGGATTTGATAGGATAGAGGATAGGATAGGATAGAAGATAGGATAGGATAGAGGATAGGACAGGATAGAGGATAGGATAGGATGGAGGATAGGATAGGATAGAGGATAGGACAGGATAGACGATAGGATAGGATAGAGGAGAGGATAGGATAGAGGATAGGATAGGATAGGATAGGATAGAGGATAAGATAGGATAGACGCTGGGTTGGATAGAGGATAGGATAGGATAGGATAGAGGATAGGATAGGATAGGATAGAGGATATGATAGGGTAGAGGATACGATAGGATAGAGGATCGGATAGGATAGAGGATAGGATAGGATAGGATAGATAATAGGATATGATAGAGGATAGGATAGGATAGGATAGATAATAGGATATGATAGAGGATAGGATAGTACAGAGGATAGGATAGGGGATTTGATAGGATAGAGGATAGGATAGGATAGAGGATAGGATACACGATAGGATAGGGTAGAGGATAGGATACGACAGAGGATTGGATAGGATAGATGATAGAGGATAGGATACGATACAGGAAAGGATAGGATTGAGGATAGGATAGGATACAGGATAGGATAGGATAGAGGATAGGATAGGATAGAGGATAGGATAGGATAGAGGATAGGATAGGATAGAGGATAGGATAGGATAGAGGATAGGATAGGATAGAGGATAGGATAGGATAGAGGATAGGATAGGATAGAGGATAGGATAGACGATAGGATAGGATAGAGGATAGGATAGGATAGAGGATAGGATAGGATAGAGGATAGGCTAGGATCGAGGATAGGATAGACGATAGGATAGGATAGAGGATAGGATGGGATAGAGGATAGGATAGGATAGATGACAGGATAGGATGGAGGATTGGATAGGATATAGGAAAGGATAGGATTGAGGATAGATGATAGGATAGGATAGAGGATTGGATAGGATAGAGGATAGGATAGGATAGAGGATAGGATAGGATAGACGATAGGATAGGATAGAGGATAGGATAGGATAGAGGAAAGGATAGGATAGAGGATAGGATAGACGATAGGATAGGATAGAGGATAGGATAGGATAGAAGATAGGATAGGGGATTTGATAGGATATAGGATCAGATAGGATAGAAGATAGGATAGGATAGTGGATCGGATAGGATAGAGGATAGGATAGGATAGAGGATAGGATAGGATGGAGGATAGGATAGGATTGAGGTTAGGATAGGATAGACGATAGGATAGGATAGAGGATAGGATAGGATAGAGGATAGGATATGATAGAGGATAGGATAGTACAGAGGATAGGATAGGGGATTTGATAGGATAGAGGATAGGATAGGATAGAAGATAGGATAGGATAGAGGATAGGATAGGATAGAGGATAGGATAGAATAGAGGATAGGCTAGGATAGAGGATTGGATAGGATAGAGGATAGATGATAGGATAGGATAGAGGATTGGATATGATACAGGATAGGATAGGATAGAGGATAGGATAGGGGATTTGATGGGATAGAGGATAGGATAGGATAGAAGATAGGATAGGATAGAGGATAGGATATGATAGAGGATAGGATGGGATAGAGGATAGGATAGGATAGAGGATAGGCTAGGATAGAGGATAGGATAGAGGATAGGATAGGATAGAGGATAGGATAGGATAGGGGATATGATAGGGTAGAGGATACGATAGGATAGAGGATTGGATAGGATAGAGGATACAGGATAGGATAGGATTCAGGAAAGGATAGGATTGAGGATAGGATTGGATAGAGGATAGGATAGGACAGAGGATAGGATAGGGGATTTGATAGGATAGGATAGAGGATAGGCTAGGATAGAGGATAGGATATAATAGGATAGAGGATAGAATCGGATAGAAGATTGGATAGGATAGAGGATTGGATAGGATAGAGGATAGGATAGGATAGAAGATAGGATAGGATAGGATAGAGGATAGGATAGAGGATAGGATAGGATTGAGGATAGGATAGGATAGAAGATTGGATAGGATAGAGGATAGGATAGGATAGAGGATAGGGTAGGATAGAGGATAGGATAGGATAGGATAGACGATAGGATAGGATAGAGGATAGGATAGGATTGAGGATAGGATAGGATAGAGGATTTGATAGGATAGAGGATAGGATAGGATAGACGATAGGATAGGATAGAGGATAGGATAGGATTGAGGATAGGATAGGATAGAGGAAAGCATAGGATAGAGGATAGAATAGGATAGAAGATTGGATAGGATAGAGGATAGGATAGGATAGAGGAAAGCATAGGATAGAGGATAGAATAGGATAGAAGATTGGATAGGATAGAGGATAGGATAGGATAGAGGATAGGGTAGGATAGAGGATAGGATAGGATAGGATAGACGATAGGATAGGATAGAGGATAGGATAGGATTGAGGATAGGATAGGATAGAGGATTTGATAGGATAGAGGATAGGATAGGATAGACGATAGGATAGGATAGAGGATAGGATAGGATTGAGGATAGGATAGGATAGAGGATTTGATAGGATAGAGGATAGGATAGGATAGAAGATAGGATAGGATAGAGGATAGGATAGGATAGAGGATAGGATAGGATAGAGGATAGGATAGGATAGAGGATAGGATAGGATAGACGATAGGATAGGATAGAGGATAGGATAGGATAGAGGAAAGGATAGGATAGAGGATAGGATGGGATAGAGGATAGGATAGGGGATTGGATAGGATAGGATAGATTATAGGCTAGGATAGAGGATAGGATAGAGGATAGGATAGGATAGAGGATAATACAGGATAGACGATAGGATAGGATAGAGGATAGGATAGGATAGAGGATAGGATGGGATAGAGGATAGGATAGGATACAGGAGAGGATAGGATAGAGGTGAGGATAGGATAGAGGATACGATAGGATAGAGGATAGGATAGACGATAGGATAGGATAGAGGATAGGATAGGATAGAGGATAGGATAGGATAGAAGATAGGATAGGGGATTTGATAGGATAGAGGATCGGATAGGATAGAAGATAGGATAGGATAGAGGGCAGGATAGGATAGAGGAATGGATAGGATACAGGAAAGGATAGGATTGAGGATAGATGATAGGATAGGATAGAGCATAGGATAGGATAGAGGATAGGAGAGGATAGAGGATAGGATAGGGGATTTGATAGGATAGAGGATCGGATAGGATAGAAGATAGGATAGGATAGAGGATAGGATAGGATAGAGGAATGGATAGGATACAGGAAAGGATAGGATTGAGGATAGATGATAGGATAGGATAGAGGATTGGATAGGATAGAGGATAGGATAGGATAGAGGATAGGATAGGATAGAGGATAGGATAGGATAGAGGATACGATAGGATAGAGGATAGGATAGGATAGACGATAGGATAGGATAGGATAGAGGATAGGATAGGATAGAGGAAAGGATAGGATAGAGGATAGGATGGGATAGAAGATAGGATAGGATAGAGGATAGGATAGGATAGGATAGAGGATAGGATAGGGGATTTGATAGGAAAGAGGATAGGATAGGATAGAAGATAGGATAGGATAGAGGATAGGATAGAGGATTTGATAGGATAGGGGATTTGATAGGATAGAGGATAGGATAGGATAGGATAGACGATAGGATAGGATAGAGGATAGGATAGGATTGAGGATAGGATAGGATAGAGGATTGGATAGTATAGAGGAGAGGATAGGATAGAGGATAGGGTAGGATAGAGGATAGGATAGAGGATAGGATGGGATAGAGGATTGGATAGGATAGAGGACAGGATAGGATAGAGGAATGGATAGGATACAGGAAAGGATAGGATTGAGGATAGATGATAGGATAGGATAGAGGATTGGATAGGATAGAGGATAGGATAGGATAGAGGATAGGGTAGGATAGACGATAGGATAGGATAGAGGATAGGATAGGATAGAGGAAAGCATAGGATAGAGGATAGAATAGGATAGAAGATTGGATAGGATAGAGGATAGGATAGGATAGAGGATAGGGTAGGATAGAGGATAGGATAGGGGATTTGATAGGATAGCGGATAGGATAGAGGATAGGATAGGATAGAGGATAGGATAGGATAGAGGATAGGATAGGATAGAGGATAGGATAGGATAGGATAGAGGATAGGATAGGATAGACGATAGGATAGGATAGAGGATAGGATAGGATAGAGGAAAGGATAGGATAGAGGATAGGATAGGATAGAAGATAGGATAGGATAGAGGATAGGATAGGATAGAGGATAGGATAGAGGATTTGATAGAATAGGGGATTTGATAGGATAGAGGATAGGATAGGATGGAAGATAGGATAGGATGGAAGATAGGATAGGATAGAGGATAGGATAGAGGATAGGTTAGGATAGACGATAGGATAGGATAGAGGATAGGATAGGATAGAGGATAGGGTAGGATAGAGGATAGGATAGGATACAGGATAGGATAGAATAGAGGATAGGATAGGATTGAGGATAGGATAGGATAGACGATAGGATAGGATAGAGGATAGGATAGGATAGAGGAAAGGATAGGATAGAGGATAGGATAGGATAGAGGATAGGATAGGATAGAGGATAGGATAGGATAGAGGATAGGATAGGACAGAGGATAGGATAGAATAGAGGATAGGATAGGATTGAGGATAGGATAGGGGATTTGATAGGATAGAGGATAGGATAGGATAGAAGATAGGATAGGATAGAGGATAGGATAGGATAGAGGATAGGATAGGATGGAGGATAGGATAGGATAGAGGATAGGATAGGATAGACGATAGGATAGGATACAGGTTAGGATAGGATAGAGGATAGGATAGGATAGGATAGAGGATAGGATATGATAGAGGATAGGATAGTACAGAGGATAGGATAGGGGATTTGATAGGATAGAGGATAGGATAGGATATAAGATAGGATAGGATAGAGGATAGGATAGGATAGAGGATAGGATAGGATAGAGGATAGGATAGAATAGAGGATAGGCTAGGATAGAGGATTGGATAGGATAGAGGATAGATGATAGGATAGGATAGAGGATTGGATAGGATACAGGATAGGATAGGATAGAGGATAGGATAGGGGATTTGATAGGATAGAGGATAGCATAGGATAGAAGATAGGATAGGATAGAGGATAGGACAGGATAGAGGATAGGATAGGATGGAGGATAGGATAGGATAGAGGATAGGATAGGATAGAGGATAGGATAGGATAGAGGATAGGATAGGATCGAGGATAGGATAGACGATAGGATAGGATAGAGGATAGGATGGGATAGAGGATAGGATAGGATAGATGACAGGATAGGATGGAGGATTGGATAGGATATAGGAAAGGATAGGATTGAGGATAGATGATAGGATAGGATAGAGGATTGGATAGGATAGAGGATAGGATAGGATAGAGGATAGGATAGGATAGACGATAGGATAGGATAGAGGATAGGATAGAATAGAGGATAGGCTAGGATAGAGGATTGGATAGGATAGAGGATAGATGATAGGATAGGATAGAGGATTGGATAGGATACACGATAGGATAGGATAGAGGATAGGATAGGGGATTTGATAGGATAGAGGATAGGATAGGGTAGAAGATAGGATAGGATAGAGGATAGGACAGGATAGAGGATAGGATAGGATAGAGGATAGGATAGGATAGGATAGGATAGAGGATAAGATAGGATAGACGCTGGGTTGGATAGAGGATAGGATAGGATAGGATAGAGGATATGATAGGGTAGAGGATACGATAGGATAGAGGATTGGATAGGATAGAGGATGGGATAGGATAGGATAGAGGATAGGATAAGATAGAGGATAGGATAGTACAGAGGATAGGATAGGGGATTTGATAGGATAGAGGATAGGATAGGATAGAAGATAGGATAGGATAGAGGATAGGATAGGATAGAGGATAGGATAGAATAGAGGATAGGCTAGGATAGAGGATTGGATAGGATAGAGGATAGATGATAGGATAGGATAGAGGATTGGATAGGATACAGGATAGGATAGGATAGAGGATAGGGTAGGGGATTTGATAGGATAGAGGATAGGATAGGATAGAAGATAGGATAGGATAGAGGATAGGACAGGATAGAGGATAGGATAGGATGGAGGATAGGATAGGATAGAGGATAGGATAGGATAGACGATAGGATAGGATAGAGGATAGGATAGGATAGAGGATAGGATAGGATAGGATAGGATAGAGGATAAGATAGGATAGACGCTGGGTTGGATAGAGGATAGGATAGGATAGGATAGAGGACAGGATAGGATAGGATAGAGGATATGATAGGGTAGAGGATACGATAGGATAGAGGATTGGATAGGATAGAGGATACAGGATAGGATAGGATACAGGAAAGGATAGGATTGAGGATAGGATTGGATAGAGGATAGGATAGGATAGAGGATAGGATAGACGATAGGATAGGATAGAGGATAAGATAGGATAGAGGATAGGATAGGATAGAGGATAGGATAGGACAGAGGATAGGATAGGGGATTTGGTAGGATAGAGGATAGGATAGGATAGAGGATAGGATACACGATAGGATAGGATAGAGGATAGGATACGACAGAGGATTGGATAGGATAGAGGATAGAGGATAGGATAGGATACAGGAAAGGATAGGATTGAGGATAGGATTGGATAGAGGATAGGATAGGGGATTACATAGGGTAGAGGATAGGATAGGATAGAAGATAGGATAGGATAGAGGATAGGATAGGATAGAGGATAGGATAGGATAGAGGATAGGATAGGATAGAGGATAGGATAGGATAGAGGATAGGATAGGATAGAGGATAGGATAGGATAGAGGATAGGATAGACGATAGGATAGGATAGAGGATAGGATAGGATAGAGGATAGGATAGGATAGAGGATAGGATAGGATCGAGGATATGATAGACGATAGGATAGGATAGAGGATAGGATAGGATTGAGGATAGGATTGGATAGAGGATAGGATAGGATAGAGGATAGGATAGACGATAGGATAGGATAGAGGATAAGATAGGATAGAGGATAGGATAGGATAGAGGATAGGATAGGACAGAGGATAGGATAGGGGATTTGATAGGATAGAGGATAGGATAGGATAGAGGATAGGATACGACAGAGGATTGGATAGGATAGAGGATAGAGGATAGGATAGGATACAGGAAAGGATAGGATTGAGGATAGGATTGGATAGAGGATAGGATAGGGGATTTCATAGGGTAGAGGATAGGATAGGATAGAAGATAGGATAGGATAGAAGATAGGATAGGATAGAGGATAGGATAGGATAGAGGATAGGATAGGATAGAGGATAGGATAGGATACAGGATAGGATAGGATAGAGGATAGGATAGGATAGAGGATAGGATAGACGATAGGATAGGATAGAGGATAGGATAGGATAGAGGATAGGATAGGATAGAGGATAGGATAGGATCGAGGATAGGATAGACGATAGGATCGGATAGAGGATAGGATGGGATAGAGGATAGGATAGGATAGATGACAGGATAGGATAGAGGATTGGATAGGATACAGGAAAGGATAGGATTGAGGATAGATGATAGGATAGGATAGAGGATTGGATAGGATAGAGGATAGGATAGGATAGAGGAAAGGATAGGATAGAGGATAGGACAGACGATAGGATAGGATAGAGGATAGGATAGGATAGGGGATATGATAGGGTAGAGGATACGATAGGATAGAGGATTGGATAGGATAGAGGATACAGGATAGGATAGGATTCAGGAAAGGATAGGATTGAGGATAGGATTGGATAGAGGATAGGATAGGATAGAGGATAGGATAGACGATAGGATAGGAGAGAGGATAGGATAGGATAGAGGATAGGATAGGATAGAGGATGGGATAGGACAGAGGATAGGATAGGGGATTTGATAGGATAGAGGATAGGATAGGATAGAGGATAGGATACACGATAGGATAGGATAGAGGATAGGATAGGACAGAGGATAGGATAGGATAGAAGATAGGATAGGGGATTTGATAGGATAGAGGATCGGATAGGATAGAAGATAGGATAGGATAGACGATAGGATAGGATAGAGGATAGGATAGGATAGAGGATAGGATACTACAGAGGATAGGATAGGGGATTTGATAGGATATAGGATAGGATAGGATAGAAGATAGGATAGGATAGAGGATAGGATAGGATAGAGGATATTATAGGATAGAGGATATGATAGGGTAGAGAATAGGATAGGATAGAGGATATTATAGGATAGAGGATATGATAGGGTAGAGGATAGGATAGGATAGAGGATAGGATAGGATAGAGGATAGGATAGGATAGAGGATAGGATAGGATAGAGGACAGGATAGGATAGAGGATAGGATAGGAAAGAGGATAGGATAGACGATAGGATAGGATAGAGGACAGGATAGGATAGAGGGTAGGATAGGAAAGAGGATAGGATAGACGATATGATAGGATAGAGGATAGGATAGGACAGAGGATAGGATAGGGGATTTGATAGGATAGGATAGAGGATAGGCTAGGATAGAGGATAGAATAGAGGATAGGATATAATAGGATAGAGGATAGAATAGGATAGAAGATTGGATAGGATAGAGGATAGGATAGAGGATAGGATAGGATAGAGGATAGGATAGGATAGAGGATAGAATTGAGGATAGGATAGGATAGAGGATTGGATAGGATAGAGGATTGGATAGGATACAGGATAGGATAGGATAGAGGATAGGATAGGGGAGTTGATAGGATATAGGATAGGATAGGATAGAAGATTGGATAGGATAGAAGGTAGGATAGGATAGAGGATAGGGTAGGATAGAGGATAGGATAGACGATAGGATAGGATAGAGGATAGGATAGGGGATTTGATAGGATAGAGGATATTATAGGATAGAGGATAGGATATGATAGAGTATACGATATCATAGAGGGTAGGATAGCATAGAGCATAGGATAGGGGATTGGATAGGATAGGATACAGGATAGGATAGGATAGAGGATAGGATAGGGGATTTGATAGGATAGAGGATATTATAGGATAGAGGATAGGATATGATAGAGTATACGATATTATAGAGGGTAGGATAGGATAGAGGATAGGCTAGGATAGAGGATAGGATAGGATAGAGGACAGGATAGGATAGAGGATAGGAGAGGATAGAGGATTGGATAGGATACAGGAAAGGATAGGATTGAGGATAGATGATAGGATAGGATACAGGATAGGATAGGATAGAGGATAGGATAGGATAGAGGATAGGATCGGATAGAGGATAGGATAGGATAGAGGATAGGATAGGATAGAGGATAGGATAGGATAGAGGATAGAATTGAGGATAGGATAGGATAGAGGATTGGATAGGATAGAGGATTGGATAGGATACAGGATAGGATAGGATAGAGGATATGATAGGGGATTTGATAGGACATAGGATAGGATAGGATAGAAGATAGGATAGGATAGAGGATAGGATAGGATAGAGGATAGGATAGAGAATAGAATAGGATAGAGAATTGGAACGGATAGATTATATTATAGGATAGGGGATAGGATATCATAGAGTATACGATATTATAGAGGGTATGATAGGATACAGCATAGGATAGGGGATTGGATAGGATAGGATAGAGGATAGGCTAGGATAGAGGATAGGATAGAGGATAGGATAGGTTAGAGGATAGGATAGACTATGGGATAGGATAGAGGACAGGATAGGATAGAGGATAGGATAGGAAAGAGGATAGGATAGACGATATGATAGGATAGAGGATAGGATAGGACAGAGGATAGGATAGGGGATTTGATAGGATAGGATAGAGGATTGGATAGGATAGAGGATTGGATAGGATACAGGATAGGATAGGATAGAGGATAGGATAGGGGATTTGATAGGATAGAGGATAGGATAGGATAGAGGATAGGATCGGATAGAGGATAGGATAGAGGATAGGATGGGATAGAAGATAGGATAGGATAGAGGATAGGATAGGATAGAGGATAGGATAGGATAGAAGATAGGATAGGATAGAGGATAGGATAGGATAGAGGAAAGGATAGGATAGAGGATAGGATAGGATAGAGGATAGGATAGGATAGTGGATTGGATAGGATAGAGGATAGATGATAGGATAGGATAGAGGTTTGGATAGGATACACGATAGGATAGGATAGAGGATAAGATAGGGGATTTGATAGGGTAGAGGATAGGATAGTATAGAAGATAGGATAGGATAGAGGATAGGATAGGATAGAGGATAGGATAAGATTGAGGATATGATAGGATAGAGGATAGGATAGGATAGAGGATAGGATTGAGGATAGAGCATAGGATAGAGGATAGGACAGGATAGAGGATACGATAGGATAGAGGATAGGATAGGATAGAGGATAGGATAGGACAGAGGATTTGATAGGATAGAGGATAGGATAGGATACAGGAAAGGATAGGATTGAGGATAGGATTGGATACAGGATAGGATAGAATAGAGGATAGGATACGGGATTGGATAGGATAGGATAGAGGATAGGATAGGATAGAGGATGGGCATAGGATAGAGTATAGGATAGGATATAGGATCGGAGAGAGTATAGGATGGGATAGAGGATAGGACAGGATAGAGGATAGGATTGAGGATAGAGCATAGGATAGAGGATAGGATAGGATAGAGGATAGGATAGGACAGAGGATTTGATAGGATAGAGGATAGGATAGGATACAGGAAAGGATAGGATTGAGGATAGGATTGGATACAGGATAGGATAGAATAGAGGATAGGATACGGGATTGGATAGGATAGGATAGAGGATAGGATAGGATAGAGGATGGGTATAGGATAGAGTATAGGATAGGATATAGGATCGGAGAGAGTATAGGATGGGATAGAGGATAGGATAGGATAGAGGATAGGATTGAGGATAGAGCATAGGATAGAGGATAGGATAGGATAGACGATAGGATAGGATAGAGGATAGGATAGGATAGAGGATAGGATAGGATAGAGGATAGGATAGGATAGATGATAGGATAGGATAGAGGATAGGATAGGATAGAGGATAGGATAGGATAGAGAATAGGATAGGTGATTGGATAGGATAGAGGACAGGAGACGATAGAGGATAGGATAGGATACAGGATTGGATAGGATATAGGATTGGATAGGATAGAGGATAGGATACGATAGTGGATAGGGTAGGATATAGTATAGGATAGGATGGAAGATATTATAGGATAGAGCACAGGATAGGATGGATGATATTATAGGATCGAGGACAGGACAGGATAGAGGATAGGATATCATAAAGGATAGGATAGGATAGAGGATAGGATAGGATAGAGAATCGGATAGGGGATTGGATAGGATAGAGGATAGGAGACGATAGAGGATAGGATAGGGGATTGGATAGGATAGAGGATAGGATAGGATAGAGGATAGGATAGGATAGAGTATAGGATAGGATAGAGGATAGGATAGGATAGGGGATAGGATAGGATAGAGGATAGGATAGGGGATTGGATAGGATAGAGGATAGGATAGGATAGAGGATAGGATAGGATAGCGGATAGGATAGGATAGAGGATAGGATAGGATAGAGGATAGGATAGGATAGAGGATAGGATAGGATAGAGGACAGGATAGGATAGAGGATAGGATAGGATAGATGATAGGATAGGATAGAGGATTGGACAGGATAGAGGATTGGATAGGATAGAGGATAGCGTAGGATAGAGGATAGGATAGGATAGAGGATACGATAGGATAGAGGATAGGAAAGCATAGAAGATAGGATAGGATAGAGGATAGGATAGGATAGAGGATAGGATAGGATAGAGGATAGGATAGGATAAGGATAGGATAGGATAGAGGATAGGATAGGATAGAGGATAGGATAGGATAGAGGATAGGATAGGATAGAGGATAGGATAGGATAGAGGACAGGATAGGATAGAGGATAGGATAGGATAGATGATAGGATAGGATAGAGGATAGGATAGGATTGAGGATTGGATAGGATAGAGGATAGCGTAGGATAGAGGATAGGATAGGATAGAGGATACGATAGGATAGAGGATAGGATAGGGGATTTGATATAATAGAGGATAGGATATGATAGAAGATAGGATAGGATAGAGGATAGGATAGGATAGAGGATAGGATAGAGGATAGGATAGGATAGAGGATAGGATAGGATAGAGGATAGGATAGGATACAGGATTGGATAGGATAGAGGATAGATGATAGGATAGGATAGAGGATAGGATAGGGGATTTGATAGGATATAGGATAGGATAGGTTAGAGGATAGGATAGAGGATAGGATAGGATAGAGGATAGGATAGGATAGAGGATAGGATAGGATAGAGGATAGGATAGGATAGAGGATAGGATAGGATACAGGATAGGATAGGATAGAGGATAGGATAGGATAGAGGATAGGATAGGATAGAGGATAGGATAGGGTAGAGGATAGGATAGGATAGAGGATAGGATAGGATAGAGGATAGGATAGGATAGAGGATATGATAGGATAGAGGATAGGATAGGATAGAGGATAGGATAGGATAGAGGATAGGATAGGATAGTGGATAGGATAGGATAGAGGATAGGATAGGATAGAGGATAGGATAGGATAGAGGATAGGATAGGATAGAGGATAGGATAGGATAGAGGATAGGATCCCCGGGGAGGGCTCGTCGGGGACGCCCACCATGGATCTGGCCCTCGGCGGCCGCGCCGAGAGGAGTCAGACGAGGAGGGTGGATGACCTCATCGAGCTGGGTGGGAGGATGCCGACAGCGCAGCTAGTAGGGGAGGTGGAGGAGGCGATGTTGAGGGTGGAGAGAGTCTCCACCGTCTCAAAGGGCCTCAAGGGGGACCTGGCTAAAGACTTGCGGGATTGTTCTGCAGTCGCCAGGGCCCACTGCACCACCTTGATGCAGTGGTGCTTTACCGGGATGGCGTGGCAGGGGAGCCAGGAGGTGGCCCGCCTCCGCGAGCAGAACGCGGCCCTCGCGCAGGAGGCGGGTGACCTCCGGGCGAGGCTCCGGTCAATGGAGGCCGGGCGGCGGGCGAACACCGACAGCGGTCGCCGGGCGGGACATGCGCCAATAGGGGAAGCGCCCCCCGCCTCCTCGACAGCGGGGGTCCGTACGCGGGGGATGGAGGCGATGGGATCGTCGGGGGAGGGAGCGGGAGTTTTGGACTCCGAAGCCCTGCTTCTCCGGGTTGGCGCGCTGATAACGGCCAGGAACCGGGAGCTAGAGGCCCGGATGGAGGAGCGGTTCCGGACGATTCTGGCCGGGTTGGCCCCGGCCCTCCGGGCGGAGGGTAAATCGGCGCGCGAGGCGACGCCGGTGGCTTCTCTGCCGGCGACGTCTGTCACCAAGGGGACTGGACCGGTGGTCGTGTCCAACGTGAGGGTGGTGCCCCCCGTTATCATTCCGCCACCGGTCGTCCCGGCCTCGTGGATGGAGGTGACGAGCAAGGCGGCGAAGAGGGCCAAGAAGAAGATGGCCGCGGAGGAGGCTGCGGCGAGAGCAGCCGCGGCCGAGGCAGCTGCCGCCGCTTCACGGCTGCAGGCTGCGAGGGAGCCGAGGGCGGCGGGCGGCGCACGAGTGCAGGGCGGCGCGAGCGCGGCGAAGCCCGCCGCCGGGAGGGACGGTGGCCTGGGACGCACCCCCAGAACGGGAGCAGTGGCCATCACCATCCCCGAGAGCTGCAAGCTCACTTATTCGGAGGTGATGGCCAGGGCAAAAGAGAGGGTGGACTTCAAGGCTATCGGGATCGAGTCGGGGGTGCTTCCCAGGCGGTCGAAAACCGGCGGGATCCTCCTGGAGGTCAGGGGCACGGGGTGCCAGGAGAAGGCACGGGCCCTCTCCGGGAGGATCGCCGAGGCGCTTGGGGGGACCGGGGTTAAGGTCTCTCAGGCGGTCAAGCGCGGCGAGGTGCGCGTGGCGGGCCTGGACGACTCGGTGTCGCCCGGGGTCGTAGCGGCGGCGCTGGCGGCGGCGGGGGGGTGTTCCGCGGCGGAGTTCCGGGTCGGCGAGATCCGCAGACCCGCCTCGGAGCAGGCGCTGGGCTCCTGTTGGGCCCAGGGCCCCCTCGCGGCCGTCAAGAAAGTGTTGGCGGGAGGCCGGCTGCTGGTCGGCTGGTCCTCGGCCCGCGTCGAGGCGCTGAGGGAGCGGCCCCTCCAATGCTTCCGTTGTTTGGAGACGGGGCACACGCGGGCGACATGCAAGAGCGCGGTCGACAGAGGCGCGATGTGCTACCGCTGCGGGGCGGCGGAGCACCGGGCTTCGGCCTGTAAGGCCGCCCCCAGGTGTCCGCTCTGCGCGGACCTGGGGAGACCATCGGGCCATAGATTCGGGGCCAAAGCGTGTGCCCCGGCTCCCAAGAGGGGCCGCGCGGCGACGAAAGAGAAGGGCGCGTCTGGGGCTGCATCCGCGCAGCGGCCGCAGACGGCGCCGGGGGCCCGGACCTCCCAGGGAGGGGACTCTGCAGAGCCCATGTTAGAGTAGGTACTTTTAATCCTACTCCGGTTCTGCAGGCGAACCTCAACCACTCGCGCGCGGCACAGGACCTGTTTGTCCAAGCCGTGCGCGAGTGGGGGGCTGGGCTGGCAGTTGCGGCGGAGCCGTACGCAATCCCCGAACACCCCTTCTGGGTGGGGGACGAGATCGACTCCGTAGTAATAGTGGCGGGAAGCCGCCCCGGGTCCCCGTCGGTCTCCCTTCTGGAGCGGGGCGAGGGATTCGTGGCGGTGCAATGGGGGGACATCGCGGTTGTCGGGATCTACATCTCGCCGAGCTGTGGCCTCGATCAATTTCGGGGGTTCCTGGGCGGGCTGAACAGCTGCATCGCGCGGTGCAGCGCCCGCCCGGTTCTCGTTTTGGGAGACTTCAATGCCCACGCGGTATCGTGGGGGAGTCCCAGGACGACCACTAGGGGTAGCGAGGTGTTAACCTGGGCGGCCGGCCTGGATCTCCGGTTGATTAACCGGGGATCCACGCCGACGTGCGTGCGTCCGCAGGGGGTCTCGATTGTCGACCTGACATGGGGGACTCCCTCGGCCGTGCGCCGGGTGTCGGGATGGAGGGTGGCCGAGGAGATAGAGATTGCGTCAGACCATACGCCCATCGTCATGGACGTGTGGCCCACCCTCCACGCGCGGGATTCCCGGCCGGGCCGGGGGGACCGACGGCCGCGATGGGCCTTGAAGCGGCTGGACGCGGACGCGTTCGGGGCCGCGGTAGCCGCGGCGACATGGACGGGGCCGGCCCTGTCCGAGCTGGCGCCTGCGCAAGGGGCGAGGCGGCTGCGGGAGGTAATGACGGCGGTGTGCGACACCGCCATGCCCCGCGGCCGGTTCGCCCCCAGGAGGGCGGCGTACTGGTGGTCCGCCGGCATTGCGGAGCTCCGGCGTGCCTGCAATGCCGCGCGGCGTCGGTACGGCCGAGCGCGTAGGAGGCGCGACGACGAGGAGGCGACGGCGAGGCTCGGCGGGGAGTACCGAGCCGCGCTCGGGGTTCTCCGCAGGGCTATCGCGCGGGCCAAGGCCGACGCGTGGTCGGAGCTCGTCGGCACGGTGGACTCCGATCCATGGGGGCGCCCGTACAAGCTTGTCATGAACAAGCTGCGCGCGTGGGCGCCTCCGGTGACGGAGTCGATGGACCCCCACCTGCTCGAAGGAGTGGTGGCGTCCCTCTTCCCGCGAGAGGGGGGACAACTGCGCCGCTCCCATTGGGAACAGGAGCCTCTCTCCTGGTCCGCAGAGTGGGAGGTGTCGGCCGGCGAGCTGGGTGAGGCGATGGCCAGGGCGCGGCGGGTGGGCCGCAAGGCCCCGGGCCCGGACGGGGTGCCGGGCCGCGCGTTGGTCTTGGCCCTGGAGGGGGGACTCGCCGCCGAACTCCGGCAGCTGTATAACGGCTGTCTGAGGGAGGGGGTGTTCCCCACGGAGTGGAAGTCGGGCAGGTTGGTCCTCCTTCCGAAGGGGGGCAAGTCCCGGGACTCGCCCTCAGGGTACCGGCCAATTTGTCTGCTGGACGAGGCGGGGAAGTTGTTCGAGCGCGTACTCGTTGGACGCCTCGTCCGGCACCTGTCGGCGGGAGGGGTCCCCGATCTGAGCAGGGTTCAATTCGGCTTCCGGGAGGGTCTCTCCACCGTCGACGCTATTCGGCGGGTGAGGGCTCTCTCGGAGGCCTGTACGAGGGGGGGGGGGCGGTGTTGCGTTGGCGATATCCTTGGATATCGCTAACGCGTTCAACACCGTCCCCTGGGATCGGATAATGGAGGCCCTGGTCTTCCACCGGGTGCCTCTGTATCTCAGAAGGGTGATTGGGAGCTATCTCTCCGACAGGGGTATAGAGTATCCCGGCCGGTACGGGATGGTGCGCAGGGGCGTCGTGCGCGGGGTTCCGCAGGGCTCGGTGTTGGGCCCGTTGCTGTGGAATCTTGCGTACGATCGCGTCCTGCGGGAGGAGATGCCTCCCGGGGTCAGCCTGACGTGTTACGCCGACGACACGCTGGTATTGGCCACCGGGAGGTATGCGAAGGAGGCCATCTGCCTGGCGGAGCGCGGCGCGTGGCGCGCGGTGCGCGCGATCCGGTCGCTGGGCCTAGAGGTGTCCGTCGAGAAAACCAGGGCCATGTGGTTTCTCCGCTCGGCCCGGTTGGCGGCGCCTCCCCAGTGCTGGATCTGCGTGGGGGAGGGGATGGTCAGGGTCGGGTCCCAGATGCGGTACCTGGGACTCGAGCTTGACGGCCGGTGGCGTTTTGACCGCCACCTTGAGTCGCTGGCGCCCCGGGCGGAGAGGGCGACCGCTGCGCTCGGTCGCCTTCTCCCGAATCTCGGGGGACCCTGTGGACGGGTGCGTCGTCTGTTCGCGGTGGTGGTGCGAGTTTTGGTCCTGTACGGAGCCCCTGTATGGGCGCGCGATGTCTTGGCTAGGGGGCGCAGTGGCGGCACACGGTCGCTGCTGCGTCGCATCGAGCGCAGGCTGGCCATAGGCATCGTGCGGGGGTACCGCACCATTTCATACGCGACGGCGATGGTGATGTCGGGGCTGATCCCCCTCGAGCTGGAGGCCCGCGTGTTGGCGGATGTGCATACGCACTCCAGGGAACTCCGGCTCCGGGGGGTGGCCCCGGATCAGGCGCGGCTCATGGTGGATGAGCTCAGGCGACATGCTCGGCGGCACGCAGCCCGGGAGTGGCGCGATAGCCTTCCCGGGACGAGGGAGGGCGAGAGGCGGGCCGTTCGGGCCATCCTCCCGGTGTTCGATCAATGGAACAGGGGATGGATGGGGCATAGGGTCTCCTACCGTGTGACGCAGGTGATGACCGGGCACGGGTGCTTCGGCGACTACCTGTGTCGCATCGGGAGGGAGACCGAGGAGGCGTGTCACCACTGCGGCGAGCCGCGGGACACGGCGCAACACACTCTGGAGGAGTGTCCGGCATGGGGGGGAGAGCGCCGTGCCCTGCGGCGCGCGGTGGGCCACGACCTCTCGCTCCCGGCTGTCGTCGCTGCGGCAGCCGGTGGCGAGGAGGCGTGGAGGGGGTTCGCTTCATTCTGCGAGCGGGTTATGCTGCGGAAGGAGGCTGCGGAACGGGATCGGGAGCGTAATCACGATCCCGGCCGAAGGGGGGGGGGAGGCGGCGCAGGGTACGCCCCGGGGGCGTACCCCCGTTGCGACGCCTCTGACGCGAGCGGGGACGCCCTTGATGATATCGAGGCGGGGGATCGGATATCCCCTTACACTCGGTCACCACCGGCGTCCCCGGAGGCCGCCGGGCATCTCGGGCGGGGGCTCGGATGCTCATCGGGCGGCCTAACAGGGGGGGAAGGCGCCACGTCGTCCGTTGCGTGGTGCCTTCGGATAGAGTAGGTACGGGAGGGGGCCGCGTCCCCCCTGGGTGGTATGCTAAGGCGGGGGCACACCGGATTGACATGCGCGCGCAGAGCACGGGTGCCCCCAGGAGTCTAGGGACGGACGGGGAGGAGTTAGTGGGTATACTCGGCGTTGCACCAACCAGCCGAGGAGTCCCACATAACCCGGACCACCCCCCCCGGGGGGGTTCGGGTATCCGTAACGAGATTACCTCCCCGAAAAAAAAAAAAAAAAAATAGGATAGAGGATAGGATAGGATAGAGGATAGGATAGGATAGAGGATAGGATAGGATAGAGGATAGGATAGGATAGAGGATAGGATAGGATAGAGGATAGGATAGGATAGAGGATAGGATAGGATAGAGGATAGGATAGGATAGAGGATAGGATAGGATAGAGGATAGGATAGGATAGAGGATAGGATAGGATAGAGGATAGGATAGGATAGACTGATAGGATAGGATAGAGGATAGGATAGGATAGAGGATAGGATAGGATAGAGGATAGGATAGACGATAGGATAGGATAGAGGATAGGATAGGACAGATGATTGGATAGGATAGAGGATAGATGATAGGGTAGGATAGAGGATAGGATAGGATAGAGGATAGGATAGACGATAGGATAGAATAGAGGATAGGATAGGATAGAGGATAGGATAGGATAGAGGATAGAGGATAGGATAGGATAGAGGATAGGATAGGATAGAGGATAGGATAGGATAGAGGATAGGATAGGATTGAGGATAGGATAGGATACAGGATAGGATAGGATAGAGGATAGGATCGGATAGAGAATAGGATCGGATAGAGGATAGGATAGGATAGAGGACAGGATAGAGGATAGGATAGGATAGAGGATAGGATAGGATAGAGAATAGGATAGAGGATAGGGTAGGATAGACAATAGGATAGAGGATAGGATATAATTGAGGATAGGATAGGATAGAGGATAGGATAGACGATAGGAAAGGATAGAGGATAGGATAGGATAGAGGATAGGATAGGATAGAGGATAGGATAGGATAGAGGATAGGATAGGATGGAGGATAGGATAGGATAGAGGATAGGATAGGATAGAGGATAGGATAGGATAGAGGATAGGATAGGATAGAGGATAGGATAGGATAGAGGATAGGATAGGATAGAGGATAGGATAGGATAGAGGATAGGATAGCATAGAGGATAGGATAGGATAGTGGATAGGATAGAGGATAGGATAGGATAGAGGATAGGATAGGATTGAGGATAGGATAGGATACAGGATAGGATAGGATAGAGGATAGGATCGGATAGAGAATAGGATCGGATAGAGGATAGGATAGGATAGAGGACAGGATAGAGGATAGGATAGGATAGAGGATAGGATAGGATAGAGAATAGGATAGAGGATAGGGTAGGATAGACAATAGGATAGAGGATAGGATAGGATTGAGGATAGGATAGGATACAGGATAGGATAGGATAGAGGATAGGATCGGATAGAGAATAGGATCGGATAGAGGATAGGATAGGATAGAGGACAGGATAGAGGATAGGATAGGATAGAGGATAGGATAGGATAGAGAATAGGATAGAGGATAGGGTAGGATAGACAATAGGATAGAGGATAGGATATAATTGAGGATAGGATAGGATAGAGGATAGGATAGACGATAGGATAGGATAGAGGATAGGATAGGATAGAGGATAGGATAGGATAGAGGATAGGATAGGATAGAGGATAGGATAGGATAGAGGATAGGATAGGATGGAGGATAGGATAGGATAGAGGATAGGATAGGATAGGATAGAGGATAGGATAGGATAGAGGATAGGATAGGATAGAGGATAGGATAGGATAGAGGATAGGATAGGATAGAGGATAGGATAGGATAGAGGATAGGATAGGATAGAGGATAGGATAGGATAGAGGATAGGATAGGATAGAGGATAGGATCGGATAGAGGATAGGATAGGATAGAGGACAGGATAGAGGATAGGATAGGATAGAGGATAGGATAGGATAGAGAATAGGATAGAGGATAGGGTAGGATAGACAATAGGATAGAGGATAGGATATAATTGAGGATAGGATAGGATAGAGGATAGGATAGACGATAGGATAGGATAGAGGATAGGATAGGATAGAGGATAGGATAGGATAGAGGATAGGATAGGATAGAGGATAGGATAGGATAGAGGATAGGATAGGATGGAGGATAGGATAGGATAGAGGATAGGATAGGATAGGATAGAGGATAGGATAGGATAGAGGATAGGATAGGATAGAGGATAGGATAGGATAGAGGATAGGATAGGATAGAGGATAGGATAGGATAGAGGATAGGATAGGATAGAGGATAGGATAGGATAGAGGATAGGATAGGATAGGATAGAGGATAGGATAGGATAGAGGATAGGATAGGATAGAGGATAGGATAGGATAGAGGATAGGATAGAGGATAGGATAGAGGATAGGATAGGATAGAGGATAGGATAGAGGATAGGATAGAGGATAGGATAGAGGATAGGATAGAGGATAGGATAGAGGATAGGATAGGATAGAGGACAGGATAGGATAGAGGATTGGATAGGATACAGGAGAGGATAGGATTGAGGATAGATGATAGGATAGGATAGAGGATAAGATAGGATAGAGGATTGGGTAGGATAGAGGATAGATGATAGGATAGGATAGAGGATAGGATAGGGGATTTGATATAATAGAGGATAGGATATGATAGAAGATAGGATAGGATAGAGGATAGGATAGGATAGAGGATAGGATAGAGGATAGGATAGGATAGAGGATAGGATAGGATAGAGGATAGGATAGGATACAGGATTGGATAGGATAGAGGATAGATGATAGGATAGGATAGAGGATAGGATAGGGGATTTGATAGGATATAGGATAGGATAGGATAGAGGATAGGATAGAGGATAGGATAGGATAGAGGATAGGATAGGATAGAGGATAGGATAGGATAGAGGATAGGATAGGATAGAGGATAGGATAGGATAGAGGATAGGATAGGATAGAGGATAGGATAGGATAGAGGATAGGATAGGATAGAGGATAGGATAGGATACAGGATAGGATAGGATAGACTGATAGGATAGGATAGAGGATAGGATAGGATAGAGGATAGGATAGGATAGAGGATAGGATAGACGATAGGATAGGATAGAGGATAGGATAGGACAGAGGATTGGATAGGATAGAGGATAGATGATAGGGTAGGATAGAGGATAGGATAGGATAGAGGATAGGATAGACGATAGGATAGAATAGAGGATAGGATAGGATAGAGGATAGGATAGGATAGAGGATAGAGGATAGGATAGGATAGAGGATAGGATAGGATAGAGGATAGGATAGGATAGAGGATAGGATAGGATTGAGGATAGGATAGGATACAGGATAGGATAGGATAGAGGATAGGATCGGATAGAGGATAGGATAGGATAGAGGACAGGATAGAGGATAGGATAGGATAGAGGATAGGATAGGATAGAGAATAGGATAGAGGATAGGGTAGGATAGACAATAGGATAGAGGATAGGATATAATTGAGGATAGGATAGGATAGAGGATAGGATAGACGATAGGATAGGATAGAGGATAGGATAGGATAGAGGATAGGATAGGATAGAGGATAGGATAGGATAGAGGATAGGATAGGATAGAGGATAGGATAGGATGGGGGATAGGATAGGATAGAGGATAGGATAGGATAGGATAGAGGATAGGATAGGATAGAGGATAGGATAGGATAGAGGATAGGATAGGATAGAGGATAGGATAGGATAGAGGATAGGATAGGATAGAGGATAGGATAGGATAGAGGATAGGATAGGATAGAGGATAGGATAGGATAGGATAGAGGATAGGATAGGATAGAGGATAGGATAGGATAGAGGATAGGATAGAGGATAGGATAGAGGATAGGATAGGATAGAGGATAGGATAGAGGATAGGATAGAGGATAGGATAGAGGATAGGATAGAGGATAGGATAGAGGATAGGATAGGATAGAGGACAGGATAGGATAGAGGATTGGATAGGATACAGGAGAGGATAGGATTGAGGATAGATGATAGGATAGGATAGAGGATAAGATAGGATAGAGGATTGGGTAGGATAGAGGATAGATGATAGGATAGGATAGAGGATAGGATAGGGGATTTGATATAATAGAGGATAGGATATGATAGAAGATAGGATAGGATAGAGGATAGGATAGGATAGAGGATAGGATAGAGGATAGGATAGGATAGAGGATAGGATAGGATAGAGGATAGGATAGGATACAGGATTGGATAGGATAGAGGATAGATGATAGGATAGGATAGAGGATAGGATAGGGGATTTGATAGGATATAGGATAGGATAGGATAGAGGATAGGATAGAGGATAGGATAGGATAGAGGATAGGATAGGATAGAGGATAGGATAGGATAGAGGATAGGATAGGATAGAGGATAGGATAGGATAGAGGATAGGACAGGATAGAGGATAGGATAGGATAGAGGATAGGATAGGATAGAGGATAGGATAGGATAGAGGATAGGATAGGATAGAGGATAGGATAGGGTAGAGGATAGGATAGGATAGAGGATAGGATAGGATAGAGGATAGGATAGGATAGAGGATAGGATAGGATAGAGGACAGGATAGGATAGAGGATAGGATAGGATAGATGATAGGATAGGATAGAGGATAGGACAGGATAGAGGATTGGATAGGATAGAGGATAGCGTAGGATAGAGGATAGGATAGGATAGAGGATACGATAGGATAGAGGATAGGAAAGCATAGAAGATAGGATAGGATAGAGGATAGGATAGGATAGAGGATAGGATAGGATAGAGGATAGGATAGGATAGAGGATAGGATAGGATAGAGGATAGGATAGGATAGAGGACAGGATAGGATAGAGGATAGGATAGGATAGATGATAGGATAGGATAGAGGATAGGATAGGATTGAGGATTGGATAGGGTAGAGGATAGCGTAGGATAGAGGATAGGATAGGATAGAGGATACGATAGGATAGAGAATAGGATAGGATACAGGAAAGGATAGGATTGAGGATAGGATTGGATAGAGAATAGGATAGGATAGAGGATAGGATAGGATAGAGGATAGGATAGACGATAGGAAAGGATAGAGGATAGGATAGGATAGAGGATAGGATAGGATAGAGGATAGGATAGGATAGAGGATAGGATAGGATGGAGGATAGGATAGGATAGAGGATAGGATAGGATAGAGGATAGGATAGGATAGAGGATAGGATAGGATAGAGGATAAGATAGGATAGAGGATAGGATAGGATAGAGGATAGGATAGCATAGAGGATAGGATAGGATAGTGGATAGGATAGAGGATAGGATAGGATAGAGGATAGGATAGGATTGAGGATAGGATAGGATACAGGATAGGATAGGATAGAGGATAGGATCGGATAGAGAATAGGATCGGATAGAGGATAGGATAGGATAGAGGACAGGATAGAGGATAGGATAGGATAGAGGATAGGATAGGATAGAGAATAGGATAGAGGATAGGGTAGGATAGACAATAGGATAGAGGATAGGATAGGATTGAGGATAGGATAGGATACAGGATAGGATAGGATAGAGGATAGGATCGGATAGAGAATAGGATCGGATAGAGGATAGGATAGGATAGAGGACAGGATAGAGGATAGGATAGGATAGAGGATAGGATAGGATAGAGAATAGGATAGAGGATAGGGTAGGATAGACAATAGGATAGAGGATAGGATATAATTGAGGATAGGATATGATAGAAGATAGGATAGGATAGAGGATAGGATAGGATAGAGGATAGGATAGAGGATAGGATAGGATAGAGGATAGGATAGGATAGAGGATAGATGATAGGATAGGATAGAGGATAGGATAGGGGATTTGATAGGATAGAGGATAGGATAGGATAGAGGATAGGATAGACGATAGGATAGGATAGAGGATAGGATAGAAGATAGGATAGGATAGAGGATAGGATAGGATAGAGGATAGGATAGGATAGAGGATAGGATAGAGGATAGGATAGGATAGAGGATAGGATAGAGAATAGGTTAGGATAGAGGACAGGATAGGATAGAGGATAGGATAGGATAGAGGATAGTATAGGATAGAGGATTGGATAGGATAGAGGATTGGATAGGATAGAGGATAGATGATAGGATAGGATAGAGGATAGGATAGGAGATTTGATAGGATAGAGGATAGGATAGGATAGAGGATAGGATAGGATAGAGGATAGTATAGGATAGAGGATAGGATAGGATAGAGGATAGGATAGGATAGAGGATAGGATAGGATAGAGGATAGGATAGGATAGAGGATAGGATAGGATAGAGGATAGGATAGGATAGAGGATAGGATAGGATAGATGATAGGATAGAGAATAGGTTAGGATAGAGGATAGGATAGGATAGAGGATAGGATAGGATAGATGATAGGATAGAGAATAGGTTAGGATAGAGGATAGGATAGGATAGAGGATAGGATAGGATAGAGGATAGGATAGGATAGAGGATAGGATAGGATAGATGATAGGATAGGGGATTGATAGGATAGAGGATAGGATAGGATAGAGGATAGGATAGACGATAGGATAGGATAGAGGATAGGATAGACGATAGGATAGGATAGAGGATAGGATAGGATAGAGGATAGGATAGGATAGAGGATAGGATAGGATAGAGGATAGGATAGGATAGAGGATAGGATAGGATAGAGGATACGATAGGATAGAGGATAGGATAGGATAGAGGATAGGATAGGATAGAGGATAGGATAGGATAGAGGATAGGATAGGATAGGATAGAGGATAGGATAGGATAGAGGATAGGATAGGATAGAGGATAGGATAGGATAGAGGATAGGATAGGATAGAGGATAGGATAGGATAGAGGATAGGATAGGATAGAGGATAGGATAGGATAGAGGATAGGATAGGATAGAGGATAGGATAGGATAGAGGATAGGATAGGATAGAGGATAGGATAGGATAGAGGATAGGATAGGATGGAGGATAGGATAGGATAGAGGATAGGATAGGATAGGATAGAGGATAGGATAGGATAGAGGATAGGATAGGATAGAGGATAGGATAGGATAGAGGATAGGATAGGATAGAGGATAGGATAGGATAGAGGATAGGATAGGATAGAGGATAGGATAGGATAGAGGATAGGATAGGATAGAGGATAGGATAGGATAGAGGATAGGATAGAGAATAGGTTAGGATAGAGGACAGGATAGGATAGAGGATAGGATAGGATAGAGGATAGGATAGGATAGAGGATAGATGATAGGATAGGATAGAGGATAGGATAGGGGATTTGATAGGATAGAGGATAGGATAGGATAGAGGATAGGATAGACGATAGGATAGGATAGAGGATAGGATAGAAGATAGGATAGGATAGAGGATAGGATAGGATAGAGGATAGGATAGGATAGAGGATAGGATAGAGGATAGGATAGGATAGAGGATAGGATAGGATAGAGGATAGGATAGAGGATAGGATAGAGGATAGGATAGGATAGAGGATAGGATAGAGAATAGGTTAGGATAGAGGACAGGATAGGATAGAGGATAGGATAGGATAGAGGATAGGATAGGATAGAGGATTGGATAGGATAGAGGATTGGATAGGATAGAGGATAGATGATAGGATAGGATAGAGGATAGGATAGGGGATTTGATAGGATAGAGGATAGGATAGGATAGAGGATAGGATAGGATAGAGGATAGGATAGGATAGAGGATAGGATAGGATAGAGGATAGGATAGGATAGAGGATAGGATAGGATAGAGGATAGGATAGGATAGATGATAGGATAGAGAATAGGTTAGGATAGAGGATAGGATAGGATAGAGGATAGGATAGGATAGAGGATAGGATAGGATAGAGGATAGGATAGGATAGATGATAGGATAGGGGATTGATAGGATAGAGGATAGGATAGGATAGAGGATAGGATAGACGATAGGATAGGATAGAGGATAGGATAGACGATAGGATAGGATAGAGGATAGGATAGGATAGAGGATAGGATAGGATAGAGGATAGGATAGGATAGAGGATAGGATAGGATAGAGGATACGATAGGATAGAGGATAGGATAGGATAGAGGATAGGATAGGATAGAGGATAGGATAGGATAGAGGATAGGATAGGATAGAGGATAGGATAGGGGATTTGATAGGATGGAGGATAGGATAGGATAGAGGATAGGATAGGATAGAGGATAGGATAGAGAATAGGTTAGGATAGAGGACAGGATAGGATAGAGGATAGGATAGGATAGAGGATAGGATAGGATAGAGGATAGATGATAGGATAGGATAGAGGATAGGATAGGGGATTTGATAGGATAGAGGATAGGATAGGATAGAGGATAGGATAGACGATAGGATAGGATAGAGGATAGGATAGAAGATAGGATAGGATAGAGGATAGGATAGGATAGAGGATAGGATAGGATAGAGGATAGGATAGAGGATAGGATAGGATAGAGGATAGGATAGGATAGAGGATAGGATAGAGGATAGGATAGAGGATAGGATAGGATAGAGGATAGGATAGAGAATAGGTTAGGATAGAGGACAGGATAGGATAGAGGATAGGATAGGATAGAGGATAGGATAGGATAGAGGATTGGATAGGATAGAGGATTGGATAGGATAGAGGATAGATGATAGGATAGGATAGAGGATAGGATAGGGGATTTGATAGGATAGAGGATAGGATAGGATAGAGGATAGGATAGGATAGAGGATAGGATAGGATAGAGGATAGGATAGGATAGAGGATAGGATAGGATAGAGGATAGGATAGGATAGAGGATAGGATAGGATAGAGGATAGGATAGGATAGAGGATAGGATAGGATAGAGGATAGGATAGGATAGAGGATAGGATAGGATAGATGATAGGATAGAGAATAGGTTAGGATAGAGGATAGGATAGGATAGAGGATAGGATAGGATAGAGGATAGGATAGGATAGAGGATAGGATAGGATAGATGATAGGATAGGGGATTGATAGGATAGAGGATAGGATAGGATAGAGGATAGGATAGACGATAGGATAGGATAGAGGATAGGATAGACGATAGGATAGGATAGAGGATAGGATAGGATAGAGGATAGGATAGGATAGAGGATAGGATAGGATAGAGGATAGGATAGGATAGAGGATACGATAGGATAGAGGATAGGATAGGATAGAGGATAGGATAGGATAGAGGATAGGATAGGATAGAGGATAGGATAGGATAGAGGATAGGATAGGGGATTTGATAGGATGGAGGATAGGATAGGATAGAGGATAGGATAGGATAGAGGATATTATAGGATAGAGGATAGGATAGGATAGAGGATAGGATAGGATAGAGGATAGGATAGGATAGAGGATAGGATAGGATAGAGGATAGGATAGGATAGAGGATAGGATAGGATAGAGGATAGGATAGGATAGAGGATAGGATAGGATACAGGATAGGATAGGATAGAGGATAGGATAGGATAGAGGATAGGATAGGATAGAGGATAGGATAGGATAGAGGATAGGATAGGATAGAGGATAGGATAGGATAGAGGATAGGATAGGATAGAGGATAGGATAGGATAGAGGATAGGATAGGGGACTTGATAGAATAGAGGATAGGATATGATAGAAGATAGGATAGGATAGAGGATAGGATAGGATAGAGGATAGGATAGGATAGAGGATAGGATAGAGGATAGGATAGGATAGAGGATAGGATAGAGAATAGGTTAGGATAGAGGACAGGATAGGATAGAGGATAGGATAGGATAGAGGATAGGATAGGATAGAGGATTGGATAGGATAGAGGATAGATGATAGGATAGGATAGAGGATAGGATAGGGGATTTGATAGGATAGAGGATAGGATAGGATAGAGGATAGGATAGATGATAGGATAGGATAGAGGATGGGATAGGATAGAAGAAAGGATATGATAGGGGATTTGATATGATAGAGGATAGGATAGGATAGAAGATAGGATAGGATATATAATAGGATAGGATAGAGGATAGGATAGGGGATTTGATAGGATAGATGATAGGGTAGGATAGAAGATAGGATAGGATAGAAGATAGGATAGGATAGAGGATAGGATAGGATAGAGGATAGGATAGGATAGGGGATTGGATAGGATAGAGGATAGGATAGGATAGAGGATAGGATAGGATAGAGGATAGGATAGGATAGAGGATAGGATAGAGAATAGGTTAGGATAGAGGACAGGATAGGATAGAGGATAGGATAGGATAGAGGATAGGATAGGATAGAGGATAGGATAGGATAGAGGATAGGATAGAGGATAGGATAGGATAGAGGATAGGATAGGATAGAGGATAGGATAGGATAGAGGATAGGATAGGATAGAGGATAGGATAGGATAGATGATAGGATAGAGAATAGGTTAGGATAGAGGATAGGATAGGATAGAGGATAGGATAGGATAGAGGATAGGATAGGATAGAGGATAGGATAGGATAGAGGATAGGATAGGATAGAGGATAGGATAGGATAGAGGATAGGATAGGATAGAGGATAGGATAGGATAGGATAGAGGATAGGATAGGATAGAGGATAGGATAGGATAGAGGATAGGATAGGATAGAGGATAGGATAGGATAGAGGATAGCGTAGGATAGAGGATAGGATAGGATAGAGGATACGATAGGATAGAGGATAGGATAGGATAGAGGATAGGATAGGATAGAGGATAGGATAGGATAGAGGATAGGATAGGATAGAGGATAGGATAGGATAGAGGATAGGATAGAGGATAGGATAGAGGATAGGATAGGATAGAGGATTGGATAGGATACAGGAGAGGATAGGATTGAGGATAGATGATAGGATAGGATAGAGGATAGGATAGGATAGAGGATAGGATAGGATAGAGGATTGGGTAGGATAGAGGATAGATGATAGGATAGGATAGAGGATAGGATAGGGGATTTGATAGGATAGAGGATAGGATATGATAGAAGATAGGATAGGATAGAGGATAGGATAGGATAGAGGATAGGATAGGATAGAGGATAGTATAGGATAGAGGATAGGATAGGGTAGAGGATAGGATAGGATACAGGATTGGATAGGATAGAGGATAGATGATAGGATAGGATAGAGGATAGGATAGGGGATTTGATAGGATAGAGGATAGGATAGGATAGAGGATAGGATAGAGGATAGGATAGAGGATAGGATAGGATAGAGGATAGGATAGGATAGAGGATAGGATAGGATAGAGGATAGGATAGGATAGAGGATAGGATAGGATAGAGGATAGGATAGGATAGAGGATAGGATAGGATAGAGGATAGGATAGGATAGAGGATAGGATAGGATAGAGGATAGGATAGGATAGAGGATAGGATAGGATAGAGGATAGGATAGGATAGAGGATAGGATAGACGATAGGATAGGATAGAGGATAGGATAGGATAGAGGATAGGATAGGATAGAGGATAGGATAGGATAGAGGATAGGATAGGATAGAGGATAGTGTTACGTGCTAGGGCCTTTCCGCGAGGGATTGGCCTTGTAACAAAAGGGTATAATAGATGCGGAACGGACGAGCGGTAACCCGTTCCAAAAAGTGCGGGGTATCGTTTATCGCTGTGGAGACCAAAAAACGTGGCGGGATGGTTACAAGACGTGGGGATTCGAGAGTGATTTTTAAGGTGATTGTTCAACAATAACATAAAATATATTCTATAATAAAGAAAAGATGTTTACAGAACAAGGTACAAATAACAATAATAATAATAATAATATATATATAGACAGAGACAGAGGAAAAGTAGTAATAAGTATAAAGAGAGAGAGAAGGTAATAATTATAGGCGTGAAATAAGCCTTTCTATAAATGTATAGTCGTCGGTCTTTTGTGGGGCTCGGGGGAACAATTGGTTGCGGTAATATACTGCTCGAGGGTCAGCGTCGTCGGCTGCCAGAAAATTAGGGAGCGTTCTCAGAGGGAGAATTACGGGGGAGAGTTTCCAGGTGGGCAGGGGGAGTGGCTCCTTTGTTGTGGCGGGAGGGAGCTCGCTGGTCCAGACACCGTCCGTCCTTCCTTCGGATGAAAGCTGTTTCTTCAGCTGGTTGATCTGGTGCCGTCGTCCTCCTCGCCGAGTTTTCCTCCTTGCTGCCGTCGCTGGTCGTCCTCCTTGGATATCGGAAGGGTTGAAACTCATTGAGTTTCAACCACCGGTGAACCTTGCTCTCAGGTAAGAGAGGGGTTGTATTGCGTCAGCCGTGCGAGCCTAAGCCGCACCGAGCGTCTGCGTTGCTGACGACAATTGTAGCTCGCAATGTGCTAGAGACACGCACCAGAGTTCGCTATAGATTGCCGGGGAGTTACTTATGAAAGCAGAGCTTGTAGAAGTTTTTTTCCGAAGTCTGAAGATGTCTCCAGACTTTTTATGCGGGGTACCGTACATTTTTAGTAGCGGGAAAACGGGGTTGAAGTCCGAAGTCATCTGGTGAGTGGTGGATGAACTTCGGCATTTTTTTGGAGGTGGGGTAAATACGTAAGGGTCTGTTCATTTTCTCTTTCGAGAAACTCGAGCTGGTAAAAAAGCCATCTGTGTGCGGGTGTGAAAAGTTCCCGAAAAACGGACTTTGGACTGTCCGATGTCTGCTACGAGTGCGAGAGAGAAAGCATGCCCTTAGTGGCTATACGTTGGAAAAGGATAGCACTACGCCCTATGGTTGTAGCGAGTGCGAGAGAGAAAATAACGGTTGTCCGTGTAGAATAATAAAGGATGGCACGTCGCCCTATGCAGGTAACGAGTGCGAGAGAGAACGCATGCTCTTAGCGGCTATGCGTTGGAAAAGGATAGCACTACGCCCTATGGTTGTAGCGAGTGCGAGAGAGAACGGCGATGGTTGCCTGTGCGTTAGAGAAAGACAGAGCTACCTGCCTATACTCGTAACGGGTGCGAGTGAGAGCGGTGCGTCTCGCCGTGCGCTAGACAAGGACGGAGCTACCTGCCTATGCTCGTAACGGGTGCGAGTGAGAGGGGTGCGTCTCGCCGTGCGCTAGACAAGGACGGAGCTACCTGCCTATGCTCGTAGCGGGTGCGAGTGAGAGGGGTGCGTCTCGCCGTGCGCTAGACAAGGATAGCGCTACCTGGCTATGCTCGTAACGGGTGCGAGAGAGAACGCACTACCGTAGAGCGGAGTACCGTTAGATTGACGGCGCGGTGGTGGGGATGCCGCGTTACGCGTGAGCCAGGAGCGTCAGAACACCGATTTCTAGCGTAGATACGCAGAAATCGGTCACGTTACATGCGAACATGCATGAGAACGTGACACCTCCCTCCCCGGGAAACAAAAAATGAAATTCGTAGGATTTCATTTTTTGTGCAAGGTATCCTACCGTGCGGGAATTTTGGAGATCCTGCATCTATCCATGTGTAGGATCCTTGGTTTTCCTTTAATTAGCAATTTTACGTTGTTTGTTGGAAGAATTTCTAATACTTTATATGGACCGGAATATTGGTTGCTGAGTTTTGTTCTATGCAACGCTAATGTGAAGACACTGTCTCCTACTTTCAATTGTTGTGGATGAATCTTCCTATCGTAATAATATTTTGACCTTTCTTTGGCCGCTATTAAATTTGCTCGAGCTCTTTGCTGGAGGCTGTGTAGATTTTTTTATGTGTTGAATTAGATGAGATTCATATGTTTGTTCCGGTTCCTCTTCCAAAATATTGCTCGTTAAAGGTGGTCTTGCCATTTCTCCGAAGACCAAATGATGCGGGGAAAACTTTGTTCCTTCGTGGATACTCGTATTGTACGAAAATATTGCTGCGTCTATGCAATCGTCCCATTGATTTTTATTATCTATATATTGTTTTAAATATTCCACGAATACGTGGTGGGCTCTCTCCAATGAACCATTTGTTTGAGGATGATATGGTGACGTGCAGACGTGTTGAATTTTAAATTTCTTCAGGAGTTGCTTCATTGTTGATCCCGTTAAATTCGGTCCTTGATCCGATAATAAACATTTAGGTGTTCCAAATTTATATAGAAAATTATTTAAAAATGCTGTTGCAATTGTTTTAGAATATCCATCTTGTACTGGGATTGCGAGCGAATACTTCGTCAATAAATCTTGAATTGTGAGTAAATATTTATTATTTTTTCGTGTTATTGGTAGTGGTCCTACCATGTCTATGGAAATTTTATCAAATGCTTTACCGGGAGTATCGGTGAGCATCATCGGTTGTTTATTTTTTACTCTCACTAGTTTTTTCAGTTGACAATTTAAACAGTTATTTATAAAATGTTGTATATCTTTTTTCATATTTTCCCAGAAAAAATATTGACGGATTCTTGTGTATGTTTTAGTTACACCTTTATGTCCAGCTGGTGCTGCAGAATGAAACTCTTCTAATATTTTATTCCTTTTTGAAATAGGCGGAATTTTAATTAAATTTTTGCAAATTGTAATCTCGACTGGAGCATTTAAAAATCTGCTTTCTAATTGTTCTTGCAGTGCAGCGAAATTAACTCTGTCTGTTTCTGATGGATAACTTATTGAAAATGAGCTAATAGCTTCTTCGTATATGAAATTTTGTAATTTATCAAATGCTTTTATTAATGCATCTTTTCTTACTGGCTCTTGTGGCCTTCTCGCGACTGCTAATGCAATATAATACCTTCTGTTGATTATTCGAATGCTGGGTGCTCCTAGCATTATTTTTGTATGTATAGGAAATTTTGAAGCATCTTGGATTTGTCGGGCTCCTTCGTCGAATGGATCTCCCGCGGTAGTAATAAAATATACTAAGTTATCTTTTCTCATGTGTATACAGTCTCTTGATTCTATTATATTTGTTGTTGGAGCTTCGTTTTCCTGTTCGGATTCTGCGTCCGAGTCGCTTGATATTGATGAATCGCCGTCGTCCGGTGGTTCCGGGGGTGGTTCGGGTGGAATACTGTTTTCCTGTCCCAGATCGTCTTCTGTTTCTCGCTCAGGGATTTCTCCATCCTCTGAGGAGTTCGCCTGGCTTGCCGTGGAATCGGGGGTGCGCCGTGCCCCTAGAGGTGGCAACCCGCCGTCTTCGGTGTAAGCCGGGTCCGTGAGCGAAGGTTCGCCAGGGGCGCCTTCGTGTCCGCCGTGAGGACGTTCCTCCTCTTCTTGCGGCTCGTTGGGGAAATCCTCAGGACTCCCGTGAGGTGTGTCTCCATGCCCTAGGGATGGTGACGGTTCTTCCTCGCTGGTGTCCGGATTGGAAAAGGAATCCCTGGGATTCTTCGGGAGGTTTTGGGGTTGCCCGTGCCCTAAGGACGGCAGCTGCGTTTCCTCCGTTGAATCTTCGGTGGACCCTTGTATATCTCCGTCGAGCGAAGATAAATCTTCCATTGTTGGAAGCGGAGATGGGGGTTCGGGAGTGGAAGGTTCGTTTTCCTCTCCGAAAAAGGCGGCCAATCCTGCCCATGGATCGTCGTCCGTATTCTCCTCCTCAAGAACATTCGATACTAAAACTTGCGGATTTCGTGATAATGCGTCCGCGTTTGAATTTATTTTTCCCGGTTTATATTTAATTTTGTACTCGTACTCGGCAAGTTTTAACCGCCAGCGAACGAGTCGGGACGTAGGATCTTTCACTTTATGCAACCAAACTAGAGGCTGATGATCTGTTATTAAGAGGAATTCTTTCCCATATAAATAAGGTCGGAAATGATGCGTACAATAAACTATTGCAAGGAGTTCCTTCTCTATGGTCGAATAATTCATCTCGGCCGAATTCAGAGATCGAGATGCGTAAGCGATCGGAAGGTCTTTACCAACCTCACCTTGACTTAATATACCTCCGATTGCTTGATTCGAGGCATCCGTCGTTACTATGAATTGTTCATTAAAATTTGGATATTGTAATATGGGCTCCTTACATAAAGCTTCCTTTAATTTTAAAAATGCTTGCTCTTGTTCGTCTTTCCAATGGAATTTAATACCTTTCTTTAAAAGTGACGTTAATGGTTTTGAAATACCGGAGAAATTTTGAATAAATCGTCTGTAATAACCGCTGAGGCCAAGGAACTGTTTAATATTTCGCGGTGTGCGCGGTGTTGGAAAATTTTGAATCGCGGTGATTTTACTAGGATCAGGCTTGATTCCTGATTCAGAAATTATGTGTCCGAGATAATGAACTTCTTTGCAGAGAAATTTACATTTATCCGGTTGGAGTCGAAGATTCGCGTCTCTTAATCTTTCGGCTAATTTATTAAATTTTATTATGTGTTCTTGGAGCGAACTTGCGTATATAACAATGTCGTCCATATATACGAACATTTCTGTCCCTTGTAAGCCGGTTAATACTGAATCCATTAATTTTTGGAAAGTAGCGGGAGCATTTTTAAGACCAAACGGCATTCTAGAAAATTGATAATGACCGTGGGGCGACGAAAAAGCGGTTTTTGCTGCGTCTGACTGCTCCATGGGAATTTGATGAAAACCCGAAGCTAAATCTAACACGCTGAAGTATTTTGATCCTCCTAATTGATCTAAGATTTCTACGATATTTGGGAGAGGGTACGCGTCTCCGATAGTTTTTTCGTTTAATTGGCGGAAGTCAATGACCATCCTCCATCTTTTATTGCCTGCGGAGTCCGGTTTTTTCGGAACAATCCAAACAGGGGAATTATACGGGGACGAAGATTTCGTAATTATATTTTGATTTAGGAGTTCTGAAATCTGCTTTTGGATTTCTTCCTTATGAATTGGGGGAAATCTGTACTGTTTAATATTTACGGGGCTGCTGTCGGTCGTATCTATTCGATGCGAAGTTAAATGAGTACAGGGCAATTTATCGTCTTGGCAGTGAAAAATGTCATGGTTTTCTTTAATTAATTCTTCGACGTGTGCTTTTTCTTCTTCATTTAAATTATCTACTTCAATCATCTTTAATATATTTGAAAATCTCTGAGAAGAGTCGACGCGGAAACAAGAGAAACTTTTATCTTTATCTTTACTTTTATTCTTCCTCCTACCTTTACTTTTACTTTTATTTGAATGGAGAGAATTTTTAATTTGCTCGAATTCCTCGAGTCTTATATTTTTTAATATCTCGAATTCCTCGAGTTTTAGTTTTTTAACAGCCTCGAATTCCTCGGGCGTTATTAATTTTTGATTCACCTCGAATTCCTCGGGTTTCATCAATTTTTTATTTACCTCGAATTCCTCGGGTTTTAATTTTTCGAATTCCTCGAATTTTAATTTTATTTCCTCGAATTCCTCGAGTTTTAATTTTTTAATTTCCTCAAATTCCTTGAGTTTTAATTTTTTAATAATCCCAAATTCCTCGGGTCTTAAATTTTTCTCTCCATCAATTTGTAAAATTTTAAATTCTTCAACATCTTTAACTCCTTTAACTTCTTCAACTTCTTCGATTTCTACTTGTGGAATTTCCGCTTCGTATTCTACGTCAGATGCGTTAAAAATTTTAATTATAGCACGTCCATTTATATTCTTCACCATGCATTCTCCTGCAAAAATATTTGTCCCAACATGCAGCCGAGGGAGATATCCTTCTTTTATATTTAAATTTTTAATTTTGACGGGAACCGTCTTTATACTTCGAGGGGGCACACTAATATTTTCAGGATCGGAAAAAGGGATTTTAAAATTTCCCAATAAAAGACATTTGTCTTGATAAGAAATAGTGGCAGAACATTTCTTTAAAAATTCGGATCCTAAGATCGCGGGGTAAGGAATGGGGAAACTATTCGGCACCACGTGAAATTCGTGAATTTTGCCGTGAATTTGGATTCTTAATGATCCTAATGTTTCTACTATCTGGGGAGAAATGCCACTTAGATTTAATTTTTTATTTTTATTAAAAGATAGTGATCCTATCTGTTGTAATTTAATAAGATTTGGTTCCGATCCCGTATCGATGAGAAATTTCGTTTGTCCAATGGGGTGTGCCAGGTCGATTTCTACGATCGAATTAAATTTTCCCTCTATGTGGAAGGTTTTTCTATTATTGGACTGGGGGGTGGACGCTCTGGGTTGCCCTCCCGCCGGGCGTCCGTCGGCGAGGGGTTTCCGCGGTTTCCCGAATTCTGGGATTTATTTTGCGGATTTCGGTAACACTGAGATGCGTAGTGTCCGAATTTATTACAATAAGTGCACGTAATAGGAGGCGGTTGACTATTATTTATGTTTTTCTTATTTTCCCGGTTGCGGGGATCTTGAAAACACTGCAAAGCGGTGTGTCCGCTCCTTTTGCAATACGTGCAATTTACCTGAGATACCTGAGGGCCGCGTGAGCTCATAAAATTCTTAGGGGGAGTCGACGAGCTTCGAGGGGACAGCGGGGGTGCATTTAATATCGGCGGAGGCTTTGTTCGAGCTTGTTCTTGCTCCATTTCGTTGTAAATTACTATTGCGTTATTGAACGCTTCTGTAAGGGTTTTATATCCCTTGAATTCTAATAATATTTTCATAGTGGACTGTAAGCCACGAATAAAACATTCTAGAGTAAATTCGTCGATTCCAGGGTCAGGTGATCGACCTTCCTGACGCTCTGTGTCTCTAATCGACATTCTTAAATCTTTAACTCTTTGCACGTAGTCAATTATATGCTCCGCCGGATTTTTAAATATATCGGAAAGAAGACCTCTATAATAATATGATGATTTTTGCGGGAGTAATCTTGTGCGTAAGGCATCTATTAGATCATTCACCGTTTTATATTCCTCGTCTTCTACTATGCAATATGCACGCCCGACAAGTTTGGATTTAATTGCTCTCGCTAAGTCTGTTTCTTGCGAGGGTGAAAGAATGTCCCGTGCTCGTCGGCACGATTGAAAAAACCTGTCGGTAGAGAGGTTAGTTCCCGAAAAGGTGGGAATTTCTGATATAACATCTCTGAGAGAAAATGCTGAAGGGGGAGACTCTATTGTTGCCGGCCCAGATTTACGACTTGTTACGGGAGTTTGAGCTATAGGAGCTCGTTCCTCCAATGCTTTTACTTGCATTTTTAATGATTCTACTATCATTTCTAATTCTTTAGTTTTATTATTTTCCTCTGTTCTTATTTGATTTCTTTCTTCGTGTAAAAATTCTTCAAAATTTTTCTGAGTTTCTTTAAATAATTGTTCTTGTTCTAGTAAACGTTTTTCTCTTTTCTTTAATTGTTCTTCCAACATTTCTAACTCGGCCTCACTAAGACCTTGAGATCGAGTTATTGGCATTTTGAAATTCTACTTTTTAAATTTTTATTCTCTCGAATTCACCACGTCGTTTTTTTGGTTGTATCCCGCCGGGGGTGTCTCCACGATAACGATAGATCCCACACCGCTGTCACCAAATTTCTATTATGGTTTTTTGTTACGTGCTAGGGCCTTTCCGCGAGGGATTGGCCTTGTAACAAAAGGGTATAATAGATGCGGAACGGACGAGCGGTAACCCGTTCCAAAAAGTGCGGGGTATCGTTTATCGCTGTGGAGACCAAAAAACGTGGCGGGATGGTTACAAGACGTGGGGATTCGAGAGTGATTTTTAAGGTGATTGTTCAACAATAACATAAAATATATTCTATAATAAAGAAAAGATGTTTACAGAACAAGGTACAAATAACAATAATAATAATAATAATATATATATAGACAGAGACAGAGGAAAAGTAGTAATAAGTATAAAGAGAGAGAGAAGGTAATAATTATAGGCGTGAAATAAGCCTTTCTATAAATGTATAGTCGTCGGTCTTTTGTGGGGCTCGGGGGAACAATTGGTTGCGGTAATATACTGCTCGAGGGTCAGCGTCGTCGGCTGCCAGAAAATTAGGGAGCGTTCTCAGAGGGAGAATTACGGGGGAGAGTTTCCAGGTGGGCAGGGGGAGTGGCTCCTTTGTTGTGGCGGGAGGGAGCTCGCTGGTCCAGACACCGTCCGTCCTTCCTTCGGATGAAAGCTGTTTCTTCAGCTGGTTGATCTGGTGCCGTCGTCCTCCTCGCCGAGTTTTCCTCCTTGCTGCCGTCGCTGGTCGTCCTCCTTGGATATCGGAAGGGTTGAAACTCATTGAGTTTCAACCACCGGTGAACCTTGCTCTCAGGTAAGAGAGGGGTTGTATTGCGTCAGCCGTGCGAGCCTAAGCCGCACCGAGCGTCTGCGTTGCTGACGACAATTGTAGCTCGCAATGTGCTAGAGACACGCACCAGAGTTCGCTATAGATTGCCGGGGAGTTACTTATGAAAGCAGAGCTTGTAGAAGTTTTTTTCCGAAGTCTGAAGATGTCTCCAGACTTTTTATGCGGGGTACCGTACATTTTTAGTAGCGGGAAAACGGGGTTGAAGTCCGAAGTCATCTGGTGAGTGGTGGATGAACTTCGGCATTTTTTTGGAGGTGGGGTAAATACGTAAGGGTCTGTTCATTTTCTCTTTCGAGAAACTCGAGCTGGTAAAAAAGCCATCTGTGTGCGGGTGTGAAAAGTTCCCGAAAAACGGACTTTGGACTGTCCGATGTCTGCTACGAGTGCGAGAGAGAAAGCATGCCCTTAGTGGCTATACGTTGGAAAAGGATAGCACTACGCCCTATGGTTGTAGCGAGTGCGAGAGAGAAAATAACGGTTGTCCGTGTAGAATAATAAAGGATGGCACGTCGCCCTATGCAGGTAACGAGTGCGAGAGAGAACGCATGCTCTTAGCGGCTATGCGTTGGAAAAGGATAGCACTACGCCCTATGGTTGTAGCGAGTGCGAGAGAGAACGGCGATGGTTGCCTGTGCGTTAGAGAAAGACAGAGCTACCTGCCTATACTCGTAACGGGTGCGAGTGAGAGCGGTGCGTCTCGCCGTGCGCTAGACAAGGACGGAGCTACCTGCCTATGCTCGTAACGGGTGCGAGTGAGAGGGGTGCGTCTCGCCGTGCGCTAGACAAGGACGGAGCTACCTGCCTATGCTCGTAGCGGGTGCGAGTGAGAGGGGTGCGTCTCGCCGTGCGCTAGACAAGGATAGCGCTACCTGGCTATGCTCGTAACGGGTGCGAGAGAGAACGCACTACCGTAGAGCGGAGTACCGTTAGATTGACGGCGCGGTGGTGGGGATGCCGCGTTACGCGTGAGCCAGGAGCGTCAGAACACCGATTTCTAGCGTAGATACGCAGAAATCGGTCACGTTACATGCGAACATGCATGAGAACGTGACAATAGGATAGGATAGAGGATATTATAGGATAGAGGATATGATAGGATAGAGGATAGGATAGGACAGAGGATTGGATAGGATAGAGGATAGATGATAGGGTAGGATAGACGATAGGATAGGATAGAGGATAGGATAGGATAGAGGATAGGATAGGATAGAGGATAGAATAGACGATAGGATAGAATAGAGGATAGGATAGGATAGAGGATAGGATAGGATAGAGGATAGGATAGGATAGAGGATAGGATAGGATAGAGGATAGGATAGAGGATAGGATAGGATAGAGGATAGGATAGGATAGAGGATAGGATAGGATAGAGGATAGGATAGGATAGAGGATAGGATAGAGGATAGGATAGGATAGAGGATAGGATAGGATAGAGGATAGGATAGGATAGAGGATAGGATAGGATAGAGGATAGGATAGACGATAGGATAGGATAGAGGATAGGATAGGATAGGATAGAGGATAGGATAGAGGATAGGATAGGATAGAGGATAGGATAGGATAGAGGATAGGATAGGATAGAGGATAGGATAGGATAGAGGATAGGATAGGATAGAGGATAGGATAGGATAGAGGATAGGATAGGATAGGATAGAGGATAGGATAGGATAGAGGATAGGATAGGATAGAGGATAGGATAGGATAGAGGAGAGGATAGGATAGAGGATAGGATAGGATAGAGAATAGGATAGGATAGAGGATAGGATAGGATAGAGGATAGGATAGGATAGAGGATAGGATAGGATAGAGGATAGGATAGGATAGAGGATAGGATAGGATAGAGGATAGGATAGGATAGAGGATAGGATAGGATAGAGGATAGGATAGGATAGAGGATAGGATAGGATAGAGGATAGGATAGGATAGAGGATAGGATAGGATAGAGGATAGGATAGGATAGAGGATAGGATAGGATAGAGGATAGGATAGGATAGAGGATAGGATAGGATAGAGGATAGGATAGGATAGAGGATAGGATAGACGATAGGATAGGATAGAGGATAGGATAGGATAGAGGATAGGATAGGATAGAGGATATTATAGGATAGAGGATAGGATAGGATAGAGGATAGGATAGGACAGAGGATTGGATAGGATAGAGGATAGATGATAGGGTAGGATAGACGATAGGATAGGATAGAGGATAGGATAGGATAGAGGATAGGATAGGATAGAGGATAGAATAGACGATAGGATAGAATAGAGGATAGGATAGGATGGAGGATAGGATAGGATAGAGGATAGGATAGAGGATAGGATAGGATAGAGGATAGGATAGAGGATAGGATAGGATAGAGGATAGGATAGGATAGAGGATAGGATAGGATAGAGGATAGGATAGGATAGAGTGATAGGATAGGATAGAGGATAGGATAGGATAGAGGATAGGATAGGATAGAGGATAGGATAGGATAGAGGATAGGATAGGATACAGGATAGGATAGGATAGAGGATAGGATAGGATAGAGGATAGGATAGGATAGAGGATAGGATAGGATAGAGGATAGGATAGGATAGAGGATAGGATAGGATAGAGGATAGGATAGACGATAGGATAGGATAGAGGATAGGATAGGATAGAGGATAGGATAGGATAGAGGATAGGATAGGATAGAGGATAGGATAGGATAGAGGATAGGATAGGATAGAGGATAGGATAGGATAGGATAGAGGATAGGATAGGATAGAGGATAGGATAGGATAGAGGATAGGATAGGATAGAGGATAGGATAGGATAGAGGATAGGATAGGATAGAGGATAGGATAGGATAGAGGATAGGATAGGATAGAGGATAGGATAGGATAGAGGATAGGATAGAGGATAGGATAGAGGATAGGATAGAGGATAGGATAGAGGATAGGATAGGATAGAGGATTGGATAGGATACAGGAGAGGATAGGATTGAGGATAGATTATAGGATAGGATAGAGGATAGGATAGGATAGAGGATTGGGTAGGATAGAGGATAGATGATAGGATGGGATAGAGGATAGGATAGGGGATTTGATAGGATAGAGGATAGGATATGATAGAAGATAGGATAGGATAGAGGATAGGATAGGATAGAGGATAGGATAGGATAGAGGATAGGATAAGATAGAGGATAGGATAGGATAGAGGATAGGATAGGATACAGGATTGGATAGGATAGGGGATAGATGATAGGATAGGATAGAGGATAGGATAGGGGATTTGATAGGATAGAGGATAGGATAGGATAGAGGATAGGATAGAGGATAGGATAGAGGATAGGATAGGATAGAGGATAGGATAGGATAGAGGATAGGATAGGATAGAGGATAGGATAGGATAGAGGATAGGATAGGATAGAGGATAGGATAGGATAGAGGATAGGATAGGATAGAGGATAGGATAGGATAGAGGATAGGATAGGATAGAGGATAGGATAGGATAGAGGATAGGATAGGATAGAGGATAGGATAGGATAGAGGATAGGATAGACGATAGGATAGGATAGATAATAGGATAGGATAGAGGATAGGATAGGATAGAGGATAGGATAGGATAGAGGATAGGATAGGATAGAGGATAGGATAGGATAGAGGATATTATAGGATAGAGGATATGATAGGATAGAGGATAGGATAGGACAGAGGATTGGATAGGATAGAGGATAGATGATAGGGTAGGATAGACGATAGGATAGGATAGAGGATAGGATAGGATAGAGGATAGGATAGGATAGAGGATAGAATAGACGATAGGATAGAATAGAGGATAGGATAGGATAGAGGATAGGATAGGATAGAGGATAGGATAGGATAGAGGATAGGATAGGATAGAGGATAGGATAGAGGATAGGATAGGATAGAGGATAGGATAGGATAGAGGATAGGATAGGATAGAGGATAGGATAGGATAGAGTGATAGGATAGGATAGAGGATAGGATAGGATAGAGGATAGGATAGGATAGAGGATAGGATAGGATAGAGGATAGGATAGGATACAGGATAGGATAGGATAGAGGATAGGATAGGATAGAGGATAGGATAGGATAGAGGATAGGATAGGATAGAGGATAGGATAGGATAGAGGATAGGATAGGATAGAGGATAGGATAGGATAGAGGATAGGATAGGATAGAGGATAGGATAGGATAGAGGATAGGATAGGATAGAGGATAGGATAGGATAGAGGATAGGATAGGATAGAGGATAGGATAGGATAGAGGATAGGATAGGATAGAGGATAGGATAGGATAGAGGATAGGATAGGATAGAGGATAGGATAGGATAGAGGATAGGATAGGATAGAGGATAGGATAGAGGATAGGATAGAGGATAGGATAGGATAGAGGACAGGATAGGATAGAGGATTGGATAGGATACAGGAGAGGATAGGATTGAACATAGATGATAGGATAGGATAGAGGATAGGATAGGATAGAGGATTGGGTAGGATAGAGGATAGATGATAGGATAGGATAGAGGATAGGATAGGGGATTTGATAGGATAGAGGATAGGATATGATAGAAGATAGGATAGGATAGAGGATAGGATAGGATAGGATAGAGGATAGGATAGGATAGAGGATAGGATAGGATAGAGGATAGGATAGGATACAGGATTGGATAGGATAGAGGATAGATGATAGGATAGGATAGAGGATAGGATAGGGGATTTGATAGGTTAGAGGATAGGATAGGATAGAGGATAGGATAGAGGATAGGATAGAGGATAGGATAGGATAGAGGATAGGATAGGATAGAGGATAGGATAGGATAGAGGATAGGATAGGATAGAGGATAGGATAGGATAGAGGATAGGATAGGATAGAGGATAGGATAGGATAGAGGATAGGATAGGATAGAGGATAGGATAGGATAGAGGATAGGATAGGATAGAGGATAGGATAGGATAGAGCATAGGATAGGATAGAGGATAGGATAGGATAGAGGATAGGATAGGATAGAGGATAGGATAGGATAGAGGATAGGATAGGATAGAGGATAGGATAGGATAGAGGATAGGATAGGATAGAGGATAGGATAGGATAGAGGATAGGATAGGATAGAGGATAGGATAGGATAGAGGATAGGATAGGATAGAGGATAGGATAGGATAGAGGATAGGATAGGATAGAGGATAGGATAGGATAGAGGATAGGATAGGATAGAGGATAGGATAGGATAGAGGATAGGATAGGATAGAGGATAGGATAGGATAGAGGATAGGATAGGATAGAGGATAGGATAGGATAGAGGATATTATAGGATAGAGGATAGGATATGATAGAGTATACGATATTATAGAGGGTAGGATAGGATAGAGCATAGGATAGGGGATTGGATAGGATAGGATTGTGGATAGGCTTGGATAGAGGATAGACTAGGATAGAGGATAGGCTAGGGTAGAGGATAGGATAGAGGATAGGATAGGATAGAGGACAGGATAGGATAGAGGATAGGATAGGATGGAGGATTGGATAGGATAGAGGATAGGATAGGATAGAGGATAGGATAGGATAGAGGATAGGATAGGATAGAGGATATTATAGGATAGAGGATATGATAGGATAGAGGATAGGATAGGACAGAGGATTGGATAGGATAGAGGATAGATGATAGGGTAGGATAGACGATAGGATAGGATAGAGGATAGGATAGGATAGAGGATAGGATAGGATAGAGGATAGAATAGACGATAGGATAGAATAGAGGATAGGATAGGATAGAGGATAGGATAGGATAGAGGATAGGATAGGATAGAGGATAGGATAGGATAGAGGATAGGATAGGATAGAGGATAGGATAGAGGATAGGATAGGATAGAGGATAGGATAGGATAGAGGATAGGATAGGATAGAGTGATAGGATAGGATAGAGGATAGGATAGGATATAGGATAGGATAGGATAGAGGATAGGATAGGATACAGGATAGGATAGGATAGAGGATAGGATAGGATAGAGGATAGGATAGGATAGAGGATAGGATAGGATAGAGGATAGGATAGGATAGAGGATAGGATAGGATAGAGGATAGGATAGGATAGAGGATAGGATAGGATAGAGGATAGGATAGGATAGAGGATAGGATAGGATAGAGGATAGGATAGGATAGAGGATAGGATAGGATAGAGGATAGGATAGGATAGAGGATAGGATAGGATAGAGGATAGGATAGGATAGAGGATAGGATAGGATAGAGGATAGGATAGGATAGAGGATAGGATAGGATAGAGGATAGGATAGGATAGAGGATAGGATAGGATAGAGGATAGGATAGGATAGAGGATAGGATAGGATAGAGGATAGGATAGGATAGAGGATAGGATAGGATAGAGGATAGGATAGGATAGAGGATAGGATAGAGGATAGGATAGAGGATAGGATAGAGGATAGGATAGAGGATAGGATAGGATAGAGGATTGGATAGGATACAGGAGAGGATAGGATTGAGGATAGATTATAGGATAGGATAGAGGATAGGATAGGATAGAGGATTGGGTAGGATAGAGGATAGATGATAGGATGGGATAGAGGATAGGATAGGGGATTTGATAGGATAGAGGATAGGATATGATAGAAGATAGGATAGGATAGAGGATAGGATAGAGGATAGGATAGAGGATAGGATAGAGGATAGGATAGAGGATAGGATAGGATAGAGGATAGGATAGGATAGAGGATAGGATAGGATAGAGGATAGGATAGGATAGAGGATAGGATAGGATACAGGATTGGATAGGATAGAGGATAGATGATAGGATAGGATAGAGGATAGGATAGGGGATTTGATAGGATAGAGGATAGGATAGGATAGAGGATAGGATAGAGGATAGGATAGAGGATAGGATAGGATAGAGGATAGGATAGGATAGAGGATAGGATAGGATAGAGGATAGGATAGGATAGAGGATAGGATAGGATAGAGGATAGGATAGGATAGAGGATAGGATAGGATAGAGGATAGGATAGAGGATAGGATAGGATAGAGGATTGGATAGGATACAGGAGAGGATAGGATTGAGGATAGATTATAGGATAGGATAGAGGATAGGATAGGATAGAGGATTGGGTAGGATAGAGGATAGATGATAGGATGGGATAGAGGATAGGATAGGGGATTTGATAGGATAGAGGATAGGATATGATAGAAGATAGGATAGGATAGAGGATAGGATAGGATAGAGGATAGGATAGGATAGAGGATAGGATAGGATAGAGGATAGGATAGGATAGAGGATAGGATAGGATAGAGGATAGGATAGGATACAGGATTGGATAGGATAGAGGATGGATGATAGGATAGGATAGAGGATAGGATAGGGGATTTGATAGGATAGAGGATAGGATAGGATAGAGGATAGGATAGAGGATAGGATAGAGGATAGGATAGGATAGAGGATAGGATAGGATAGAGGATAGGATAGGATAGAGGATAGGATAGGATAGAGGATAGGATAGGATAGAGGATAGGATAGGATAGAGGATAGGATAGGATAGAGGATAGGATAGGATAGAGGATAGGATAGGATAGAGGATAGGATAGACGATAGGATAGGATAGATAATAGGATAGGATAGAGGATAGGATAGGATAGAGGATAGGATAGGATAGAGGATAGGATAGGATAGAGGATAGGATAGGATAGAGGATATTATAGGATAGAGGATATGATAGGATAGAGGATAGGATAGGACAGAGGATTGGATAGGATAGAGGATAGATGATAGGGTAGGATAGACGATAGGATAGGATAGAGGATAGGATAGGATAGAGGATAGGATAGGATAGAGGATAGAATAGACGATAGGATAGAATAGAGGATAGGATAGGATAGAGGATAGGATAGGATAGAGGATAGGATAGGATAGAGGATAGGATAGAGGATAGGATAGGATAGAGGATAGGATAGGATAGAGGATAGGATAGGATAGAGGATAGGATAGGATAGAGTGATAGGATAGGATAGAGGATAGGATAGGATAGAGGATAGGATAGGATAGAGGATAGGATAGGATAGAGGATAGGATAGGATACAGGATAGGATAGGATAGAGGATAGGATAGGATAGAGGATAGGATAGGATAGAGGATAGGATAGGATAGAGGATAGGATAGGATAGAGGATAGGATAGGATAGAGGATAGGATAGGATAGAGGATAGGATAGACGATAGGATAGGATAGAGGATAGGATAGGATAGAGGATAGGATAGGATAGAGGATAGGATAGGATAGAGGATAGGATAGGATAGAGGATAGGATAGGATAGAGGATAGGATAGGATAGAGGATAGGATAGGATAGAGGATAGGATAGGATAGAGGATAGGATAGGATAGAGGATAGGATAGGATAGGATAGAGGATAGGATAGGATAGAGGATAGGATAGGATAGAGGATAGGATAGGATAGAGGATAGGATAGGATAGAGGATAGGATAGGATAGAGGATAGGATAGGATAGAGGATAGGATAGGATAGAGAATAGGATAGGATAGAGGATAGGATAGGATAGAGGATAGGATAGGATAGAGGATAGGATAGGATAGAGGATAGGATAGGATAGAGGATAGGATAGGATAGAGGATAGGATAGGATAGAGGATAGGATAGGATAGAGGATAGGATAGGATAGAGGATAGGATAGGATAGAGGATAGGATAGGATAGAGGATAGGATAGGATAGAGGATAGGATAGGATAGAGGATAGGATAGGATAGAGGATAGGATAGGATAGAGGATAGGATAGGATAGAGGATAGGATAGACGATAGGATAGGATAGAGGATAGGATAGGATAGAGGATAGGATAGGATAGAGGATAGGATAGGATAGAGGATAGGATAGGATAGAGGATAGGATAGGATAGAGGATATTATAGGATAGAGGATATGATAGGATAGAGGATAGGATAGGACAGAGGATTGGATAGGATAGAGGATAGATGATAGGGTAGGATAGACGATAGGATAGGATAGAGGATAGGATAGGATAGAGGATAGGATAGGATAGAGGATAGAATAGACGATAGGATAGAATAGAGGATAGGATAGGATAGAGGATAGGATAGGATAGAGGATAGGATAGGATAGAGGATAGGATAGGTAGAGGATAGGATAGAGGATAGGATAGGATAGAGGATAGGATAGGATAGAGGATAGGATAGGATAGAGGATAGGATAGGATAGAGTGATAGGATAGGATAGAGGATAGGATAGGATAGAGGATAGGATAGGATAGAGGATAGGATAGGATACAGGATAGGATAGGATAGAGGATAGGATAGGATAGAGGATAGGATAGGATAGAGGATAGGATAGGATAGAGGATAGGATAGGATAGAGGATAGGATAGGATAGAGGATAGGATAGGATAGAGGATAGGATAGACGATAGGATAGGATAGAGGATAGGATAGGATAGAGGATAGGATAGGATAGAGGATAGGATAGGATAGAGGATAGGATAGGATAGAGGATAGGATAGGATAGAGGATAGGATAGGATAGAGGATAGGATAGGATAGAGGATAGGATAGGATAGGATAGAGGATAGGATAGGATAGAGGATAGGATAGGATAGAGGATAGGATAGGATAGAGGATAGGATAGGATAGAGGATAGGATAGGATAGAGGATAGGATAGGATAGAGGATAGGATAGGATAGAGGATAGGATAGGATAGAGGATAGGATAGACGATAGGATAGGATAGAGGATAGGATAGGATAGAGGAGAGGATAGGATAGAGGATAGGATAGGATAGATAGGATAGGATAGAGGATAGGATGGGATAGAGGATAGGATAGGATAGAGGATAGGATAGGATAGAGGATAGGATAGGATAGAGGATAGGATAGGATAGAGGATAGGATAGGATAGAGGATAGGATTGGATAGAGGATAGGATAGACGATAGGATAGGATGGAGGATAGGATAGGATAGAGGAGAGGATAGGATAGAGGATAGGATAGGATAGATAGGATAGGATAGAGGATAGGATAGGATAGAGGATAGGATAGGATAGAGGATAGGATAGGATAGAGGATAGAATAGGATAGAGGATAGGATAGGATAGAGGATATTATAGGATAGAGGATATGATAGGATAGAGGATAGGATAGGACAGAGAATTGGATAGGATAGAGGATAGGATAGTATAGAGGACAGGATAGGAAAGAGGATAGGATAGGATAGAGGATAGGATAGGATAGAGGATAGGATAGGATAGAGGATACGATAGGGGATTTGATAGTATAGAGGATAGGATGGGATAGAGGATAGGATAGGATAGAGGATAGGATAGACGATAGGATAGGATAGAGGATAGGATAGGATAGAGGATAGGATAGGATAGAAGATAGGATAGGATAGAGGATAGGATAGGATAGAGGATAGGATAGGGGATTTGATAGGATAGAGGATAGGATAGGATACGGGATAGGATAGGATAGAGGACAGGATAGGATAGAGGATTGGATAGGATACAGGAAAGGATAGGATTGAGGATAGATGATAGGATAGGATAGAGGATAGGATAGGATAGAGGATAGGATAGAATAGAGGATAGGATAGGATAGAGGATATGATAGACGATAGGATAGGATAGAGGATAGGATAGGATAGAGGATAGGATAGGATAGAGGATAGGATAGGATAGAGGATAGGATAGGATAGAGGATAGGATAGGATAGAGGATAGGATAGGATAGAGGATAGGATAGGATAGAGGATAGGATAGGATAGAGGATAGGATAGGATAGAGGATAGGATAGGATAGAGGATAGGATAGGATAGAGGATAGGATAGGATAGAGGATAGGATAGGATAGAGGATAGGATAGGATAGAGGATAGGATAGGATAGAGGATAGGATAGGATAGAGGATAGGATAGGATAGAGGATAGGATAGGATAGAGGATAGGATAGGATAGAGGATAGGATAGGATAGAGAATAGGATAGGATAGAGGATAGGATAGGATAGAGGATAGGATAGGATAGAGGATAGGATAGGATAGAGGATAGGATAGGATAGAGGATAGGATAGGATAGAGGATAGGATAGGATAGAGGATAGGATAGGATAGAGGATAGGATAGGATAGAGGATAGGATAGGATAGAGGATAGGATAGGATAGAGGATAGGATAGGATAGAGGATAGGATAGGATAGAGGATAGGATAGGATAGAGGATAAGATAGGATAGAGGATAGGATAGGATAGAGGATAGGATAGGATAGAGGATAGGATAGGATAGAGGATAGGATAGGATAGAGGATAGGATAGGATAGAGGATAGGATAGGATAGAGGATAGGATAGGATAGAGGATAGGATAGGATAGAGGATAGGATAGGATAGAGGATAGGATAGGATAGAGGATAGGATAGGATAGAGGATAGGATAGGATAGAGGATAGGATAGGATAGAGGATAGGATAGGATAGAGGATAGGATAGAGGATAGGATAGAGGATAGGATAGAGGATAGGATAGGATAGAGGACAGGATAGGATAGAGGATTGGATAGGATACAGGAGAGGATAGGATTGAGGATAGATGATAGGATAGGATAGAGGATAGGATAGGATAGAGGATGGGTAGGATAGAGGATAGATGATAGGATAGGATAGAGGATAGGATAGGGGATTTGATAGGATAGAGGATAGGATATGATAGAAGATAGGATAGGATAGAGGATAGGATAGGATAGAGGATAGGATAGGATAGAGGATAGGATAGAGGATAGGATAGAGGATAGGATAGGATAGAGGACAGGATAGGATAGAGGATTGGATAGGATACAGGAGAGGATAGGATTGAGGATAGATGATAGGATAGGATAGAGGATAGGATAGGATAGAGGATTGGGGTAGGATAGAGGATAGATGATAGGATAGGATAGAGGATAGGATAGGGGATTTGATAGGATAGAGGATAGGATATGATAGAAGATAGGATAGGATAGAGGATAGGATAGGATAGAGGATAGGATAGGATAGAGGATAGGATAGGATAGAGGATAGGATAGGATACAGGATTGGATAGGATAGAGGATAGGATAGGATAGAGGATAGGATAGGATAGAGGATAGGATAGGATAGAGGATAGGATAGGATAGAGGATAGGATAGGATAGAGGATAGGATAGGATAGAGGATAGCATAGGATAGAGAATAGGATAGGATAGAGGATAGGATAGGATAGAGGATAGGATAGGATAGAGGATAGGATAGGATAGAGGATAGGATAGGATAGAGGATAGGATAGGATAGAGGATAGGATAGGATAGAGGATAGGATAGGATAGAGGATAGGATAGGATAGAGGATAGGATAGAGGATAGGATAGGATAGGGGATAGGATAGGATAGAGGATAGGATAGGATAGAGGATAGGATAGGATAGAGGATAGGATAGGATAGAGGATAGGATAGAGGATAGGATAGGATAGAGGATAGGATAGGATAGAGGATAGGATAGGATAGAGGATAGGATAGGATAGAGGATAGGATAGGATAGAGGATAGGATAGGATAGAGGATAGGATAGGATAGAGGATAGGATAGGATAGAGGATAGGATAGGATAGAGGATAGGATAGGATAGAGGATAGGATAGGATAGAGGATAGGATAGGATAGAGGATAGGATAGGATAGAGGATAGGATAGGATAGAGGATAGGATAGGATAGAGGATAGGATAGGATAGAGGATAGGATAGGATAGAGGATAGGATAGGATAGAGGATAGGATAGGATAGAGGATAGGATAGGATAGAGGATAGATAGGATAGAGGATAGGATAGGATAGAGGATAGATGATAGGGTAGGATAGACGATAGGATAGGATAGAGGATAGGATAGGATAGAGGATAGGATAGGATAGAGGATAGAATAGACGATAGGATAGAATAGAGGATAGGATAGGATAGAGGATAGGATAGGATAGAGGATAGGATAGGATAGAGGATAGGATAGGTAGAGGATAGGATAGAGGATAGGATAGGATAGAGGATAGATAGGATAGAGGATAGGATAGGATAGAGGATAGGATAGGATAGAGTGATAGGATAGGATAGAGGATAGGATAGGATAGAGGATAGGATAGGATAGAGGATAGGATAGGATACAGGATAGGATAGGATAGAGGATAGGATAGGATAGAGGATAGGATAGGATAGAGGATAGGATAGGATAGAGGATAGGATAGGATAGAGGATAGGATAGGATAGAGGATAGGATAGGATAGAGGATAGGATAGACGATAGGATAGGATAGAGGATAGGATAGGATAGAGGATAGGATAGGATAGAGGATAGGATAGGATAGAGGATAGGATAGGATAGAGGATAGGATAGGATAGAGGATAGGATAGGATAGAGGATAGGATAGGATAGGATAGAGGATAGGATAGGATAGAGGATAGGATAGGATAGAGGATAGGATAGGATAGAGGATAGGATAGGATAGAGGATAGGATAGGATAGAGGATAGGATAGGATAGAGGATAGGATAGGATAGAGGATAGGATAGGATAGAGGATAGGATAGACGATAGGATAGGATAGAGGATAGGATAGGATAGAGGAGAGGATAGGATAGAGGATAGGATAGGATAGATAGGATAGGATAGAGGATAGGATGGGATAGAGGATAGGATAGGATAGAGGATAGGATAGGATAGAGGATAGGATAGGATAGAGGATAGGATAGGATAGAGGATAGGATAGGATAGAGGATAGGATAGGATAGAGGATAGGATAGACGATAGGATAGGATGGAGGATAGGATAGGATAGAGGAGAGGATAGGATAGAGGATAGGATAGGATAGATAGGATAGGATAGAGGATAGGATAGGATAGAGGATAGGATAGGATAGAGGATAGGATAGGATAGAGGATAGAATAGGATAGAGGATAGGATAGGATAGAGGATATTATAGGATAGAGGATATGATAGGATAGAGGATAGGATAGGACAGAGAATTGGATAGGATAGAGGATAGGATAGTATAGAGGACAGGATAGGAAAGAGGATAGGATAGGATAGAGGATAGGATAGGATAGAGGATAGGATAGGATAGAGGATACGATAGGGGATTTGATAGTATAGAGGATAGGATGGGATAGAGGATAGGATAGGATAGAGGATAGGATAGACGATAGGGATAGGATAGAGGGATAGGATAGGATAGAGGATAGGATAGGATAGAAGATAGGATAGGATAGAGGATAGGATAGGATAGAGGATAGGATAGGGGATTTGATAGGATAGAGGATAGGATAGGATACGGGATAGGATAGAGGATAGAGGACAGGATAGGATAGAGGATTGGATAGGATACAGGGAAAGGATAGGATTGAGGATAGATGATAGGATAGGATAGAGGATAGGATAGGATAGAGGATAGGATAGAATAGAGGATAGGATAGGATAGAGGATATGATAGACGATAGGATAGGATAGAGGATAGGATAGGATAGAGGATAGGATAGGATAGAGGATAGGATAGGATAGAGGATAGGATAGGATAGAGGATAGGATAGGATAGAGGATAGGATAGGATAGAGGATAGGATAGGATAGAGGATAGGATAGGATAGAGGATAGGATAGGATAGAGGATAGGATAGGATAGAGGATAGGATAGGATAGAGGATAGGATAGGATAGAGGATAGGATAGGATAGAGGATAGGATAGGATAGAGGATAGGATAGGATAGAGGATAGGATAGGATAGAGGATAGGATAGGATAGAGGATAGGATAGGATAGAGGATAGGATAGGATAGAGGATAGGATAGGATAGAGAATAGGATAGGATAGAGGATAGGATAGGATAGAGGATAGGATAGGATAGAGGATAGGATAGGATAGAGGATAGGATAGGATAGAGGATAGGATAGGATAGAGGATAGGATAGGATAGAGGATAGGATAGGATAGAGGATAGGATAGGATAGAGGATAGGATAGGATAGAGGATAGGATAGGATAGAGGATAGGATAGGATAGAGGATAGGATAGGATAGAGGATAGGATAGGATAGAGGATAAGATAGGATAGAGGATAGGATAGGATAGAGGATAGGATAGGATAGAGGATAGGATAGGATAGAGGATAGGATAGGATAGAGGATAGGATAGGATAGAGGATAGGATAGGATAGAGGATAGGATAGGATAGAGGATAGGATAGGATAGAGGATAGGATAGGATAGAGGATAGGATAGGATAGAGGATAGGATAGGATAGAGGATAGGATAGGATAGAGGATAGGATAGGATAGAGGATAGGATAGGATAGAGGATAGGATAGAGGATAGGATAGAGGATAGGATAGAGGATAGGATAGGATAGAGGACAGGATAGGATAGAGGATTGGATAGGATACAGGAGAGGATAGGATTGAGGATAGATGATAGGATAGGATAGAGGATAGGATAGGATAGAGGATTGGGTAGGATAGAGGATAGATGATAGGATAGGATAGAGGATAGGATAGGGGATTTGATAGGATAGAGGATAGGATATGATAGAAGATAGGATAGGATAGAGGATAGGATAGGATAGAGGATAGGATAGGATAGAGGATAGGATAGAGGATAGGATAGAGGATAGGATAGGATAGAGGACAGGATAGGATAGAGGATTGGATAGGATACAGGAGAGGATAGGATTGAGGATAGATGATAGGATAGGATAGAGGATAGGATAGGATAGAGGATTGGGTAGGATAGAGGATAGATGATAGGATAGGATAGAGGATAGGATAGGGGATTTGATAGGATAGAGGATAGGATATGATAGAAGATAGGATAGGATAGAGGATAGGATAGGATAGAGGATAGGATAGGATAGAGGATAGGATAGGATAGAGGATAGGATAGGATACAGGATTGGATAGGATAGAGGATAGGATAGGATAGAGGATAGGATAGGATAGAGGATAGGATAGGATAGAGGATAGGATAGGATAGAGGATAGGATAGGATAGAGGATAGGATAGGATAGAGGATAGCATAGGATAGAGAATAGGATAGGATAGAGGATAGGATAGGATAGAGGATAGGATAGGATAGAGGATAGGATAGGATAGAGGATAGGATAGGATAGAGGATAGGATAGGATAGAGGATAGGATAGGATAGAGGATAGGATAGGATAGAGGATAGGATAGGATAGAGGATAGGATAGGATAGAGGATAGGATAGAGGATAGGATAGGATAGGGGATAGGATAGGATAGAGGATAGGATAGGATAGAGGATAGGATAGGATAGAGGATAGGATAGGATAGAGGATAGGATAGAGGATAGGATAGGATAGAGGATAGGATAGGATAGAGGATAGGATAGGATAGAGGATAGGATAGGATAGAGGATAGGATAGGATAGAGGATAGGATAGGATAGAGGATAGGATAGGATAGAGGATAGGATAGGATAGAGGATAGGATAGGATAGAGGATAGGATAGGATAGAGGATAGGATAGGATAGAGGATAGGATAGGATAGAGGATAGGATAGGATAGAGGATAGGATAGGATAGAGAATAGGATAGGATAGAGGATAGGATAGGATAGAGGATAGGATAGGATAGAGGATAGGATAGGATAGAGGATAGAATAGGATAGAGGATAGGATAGGATAGAGGATAGGATAGGATAGAGGATAGGATAGGATAGAGGATAGGATAGGATAGAGGATAGGATAGGATAGAGGATAGGATAGGATAGAGGATAGGATAGGATAGAGGATAGGATAGGATAGAGGATAGGATAGGATAGAGGATAGGATAGGATAGAGGATAGGATAGGATAGAGGATAGGATAGGATAGAGGATAGGATAGGATAGAGGATAGGATAGGATAGAGGATAGGATAGGATAGAGGATAGGATAGGATAGAGGATAGGATAGGATAGAGGATAGGATAGGATAGAGGATAGGATAGGATAGAGGATAGGATAGGATAGAGGATAGGATAGGATAGAGGATAGGATAGAATAGAGGATAGGATAGGATAGAGGATAGGATAGGATAGAGGATAGGATAGGATAGAGGATAGGATAGGATAGAGGATAGGATAGAGGATAGGATAGAGGATAGGATAGAGGATAGGATAGGATAGAGGACAGGATAGGATAGAGGATTGGATAGGATACAGGAGAGGATAGGATTGAGGATAGATGATAGGATAGGATAGAGGATAGGATAGGATAGAGGATTGGGTAGGATAGAGGATAGGATAGGATAGAGGATAGGATAGAGGATAGGATAGAGGATAGGATAGGATAGAGGACAGGATAGGATAGAGGATTGGATAGGATACAGGAGAGGATAGGATTGAGGATAGATGATAGGATAGGATAGAGGATAGGATAGGATAGAGGATTGGGTAGGATAGAGGATAGATGATAGGATAGGATAGAGGATAGGATAGGATAGAGGATAGGATAGGATAGAGGATAGGATAGGATAGAGGATAGGATAGGATAGAGGATAGGATAGGATACAGGATTGGATAGGATAGAGGATAGGATAGGATAGAGGATAGGATAGGATAGAGGATAGGATAGGATAGAGGATAGGATAGGATAGAGGATAGGATAGGATAGAGGATAGGATAGGATAGAGGATAGGATAGGATAGAGGATAGGATAGGATAGAGGATAGCATAGGATAGAGAATAGGATAGGATAGAGGATAGGATAGGATAGAGGATAGGATAGGATAGAGGATAGGATAGGATAGAGGATAGGATAGGATAGAGGATAGGATAGGATAGAGGATAGGATAGGATAGAGGATAGGATAGGATAGAGGATAGGATAGGATAGAGGATAGGATAGGATAGAGGATAGGATAGAGGATAGGATAGGATAGGGGATAGGATAGGATAGAGGATAGGATAGGATAGAGGATAGGATAGGATAGAGGATAGGATAGGATAGAGGATAGGATAGAGGATAGGATAGGATAGAGGATAGGATAGGATAGAGGATAGGATAGGATAGAGGATAGGATAGGATAGAGGATAGGATAGGATAGAGGATAGGATAGGATAGAGGATAGGATAGGATAGAGGATAGGATAGGATAGAGGATAGGATAGGATAGAGGATAGGATAGAGGATAGGATAGGATAGAGGATAGGATAGGATAGAGGGTAGGATAGAGGATAGGATAGGATAGAGGACAGGATAGGATAGAGGATAGGATAGGATAGAGGATAGGATAGGATAGAGGATAGGATAGGATAGAGGATAGGATAGGATAGAGGATAGGATAGGATAGAGGATAGGATAGGATAGAGGATAGGATAGGATAGAGGATAGGATAGGATAGAGGATAGGATAGGATAGAGGATAGGATAGGGGATTTGATAGGATAGAGGATAGGATAGGATAGAAGATAGGATATGATAGAGGATAGGATAGGATAGAGGATAGGATAGGATAGAGGATAGGATAGGATAGAGGATAGGATAGGATAGACGATAGGATAGGATAGATGATAGGATAGGATAGAGGATAGGATAGGGGATTTGATAGGATAGAGGATAGGATAGGATAGAAGATAGGATATGATAGAGGATAGGATAGGATAGAGGATAGGATAGGATAGAGGATAGGATGGGATAGAGGATAGGATAGGATAGAGGATATTATAGGATAGAGGATATGATAGGATAGAGGATAGGATAGGATAGAAGATAGGATAGGATAGAGGATTGGATAGGATAGAGGATAGGATAGGATAGAGGATAGGATAGGATAGAGGATAGGATAGGGGATTTGATAGGATAGAGGATAGGATAGGATAGAAGATAGGATATGATAGAGGATAGGATAGGATAGAGGATAGGATAGGATAGAGGATAGGATAGGATAGAGGATAGGATAGGATAGAGGACAGGATAGGATAGAGGATACGATATTATAGAGGAGAGGATCGAATAGAGGAAAGGATAGGGGATTGGATAGGATAGTTGATAGGATAGGATAGAGGATAGGATCGGGTAGAGAATCGGATAGGATAGATGATATTACAGGAAAGAGGATAGGATATGATAGAGGATCGGAGAAGATAGAGGATTGGATAGGATAGAGGATTGGATAGGATAGAGGATAGGATAGGATAGAGGATGTGATAGGATAGAGGATAGGATAGGATAGAGGATAGGATAGGATAGAGGATAGGATAGGGGATTGGATAGGATAGGGGATTGGATAGGATAGAGGATAGGATAGGGGATTGGATAGGATAGAGGATAGGATAGGATAGGATAGCGGATACGATATTGTAGAGGATAGGATAGGATAGAGGATAGGATCGGATAGAGGATAGTATAGGGGATTGGTTAGGATAGAGGATAGAATAGGATAGAGGATAGTATAGGATCGGATAGAGCATAGGATAGGGGATTGGATAGGATAGAGGATAGGATAGGATAGAGGATAGGATAGGATAGCGGATAGGATAGGGTAAAGTATAGAATAGGATAGAGGATAGGATAGGGTAGTGGATAGGATAGGATAGAGGGTAGGATAGGCTAGAGGATAGGATAGGATAGCGGATAGGATAGGGTAAAGTATAGAATAGGATAGAGGATAGGATAGGGTAGTGGATAGGATAGGATAGAGGGTAGGATAGGATAGAGGATAGGATAGGATAGAGGATAGGATAGGATAGAGGGAAGGATAGGATAGAGGATAGGATAGGATAGAGGATAGGATAGGATACAGGATAGGATAGGGGATTTGATAGGATAGAGGATAGGATAGGATAGAGGATAGGATAGACGATAGGATAGGATAGACGATAGGATAGGATAGACGATAGGATAGGATAGAGGATAGCATAGAGGATAGGATAGGATAGAGGACACGATAGGATAGAGGATTGGATAGGATACAGGAAAGGATAGGATTGAGGATAGATGATAGGATAGGATAGAGGATAGGATAGGATTGAGGATAGGATAGGATAGAAGATAGGATAGACGATAGGATAGGATAGAGGATAGGATAGGATAGAGGATAGGGTAGGATAGAGGATAGGATAGGATAGAGTATAGGATAGGATAGAGGATAGGATAGAGGATAGGGTAGGATAGAGGATAGGATAGGATAGAGGATTGGATAGGATACAGGAAAGGAGAGGATTGAGGATAGATGATAGGATAGGATAGAGGCTGGGATAGGATACAGGATGGGATAGGATAGAGGATAGGATAGGGGATTTGATAGGACAGAGGATAGGATAGGATAGACGATAGGATAGGATAGATGATAGGATAGGATAGAGGATAGGATAGGTGATTTGATAGGATAGAGGATAGGATAGGATAGAAGATAGGATATGATAGAGGATAGGATAGGATAGAGGATAGGATAGGATAGAGGATAGGATGGGATAGAGGATAGGATAGGATAGAGGATATTATAGGATAGAGGATATGATAGGATAGAGGATAGGATAGGATAGAAGATAGGATAGGATAGAGGATTGGATAGGATAGAGGATAGGATAGGATAGAGGATAGGATAGGATAGAGGATAGGATAGGATAGAGGATAGGATAGGGTAGAGGATAGGATAGGATAGAGGATAGGATAGGATAGAGGATAGGATAGGATAGAGGATAGGATAGGATAGAGGATAGGATAGGATAGAGGATAGGATAGGATAAGGGATTTGATAGGACAGAGGATAGGATAGGATAGACGATAGGATAGGATAGATGATAGGATAGGATAGAGGATAGGATAGGGGATTTGATAGGATAGAGGATAGGATAGGATAGAAGATAGGATATGATAGAGGATAGGATAGGATAGAGGATAGGATAGGATAGAGGATAGGATGGGATAGAGGATTGGATAGGATAGAGGATAGGATAGGATAGAGGATAGGATAGGATAGAGGATAGGATAGGATAGAGGATAGGATAGGGTAGAGGATAGGATAGGATAGAGGATAGGATAGGATAGAGGATAGGATAGGATAGAGGATAGGATAGGATAGAGGATAGGATAGGATAGAGGATAGGATAGGATAAGGGATTTGATAGGACAGAGGATAGGATAGGATAGACGATAGGATAGGATAGATGATAGGATAGGATAGAGGATAGGATAGGGGATTTGATAGGATAGAGGATAGGATAGGATAGAAGATAGGATATGATAGAGGATAGGATAGGATAGAGGATAGGATAGGATAGAGGATAGGATGGGATAGAGGATAGGATAGGATAGAGGATATTATAGGATAGAGGATATGATAGGATAGAGGATAGGATAGGATAGAAGATAGGATAGGATAGAGGATTGGATAGGATAGAGGATAGGATAGGATAGAGGATAGGATAGGATAGAGGATAGGATAGGGGATTTGATAGGATAGAGGATAGGATAGGATAGAAGATAGGATATGATAGAGGATAGGATAGGATAGAGGATAGGATAGGATAGAGGATAGGATAGGATAGAGGATAGGATAGGATAGAGGACAGGATAGGATAGAGGATACGATATTATAGAGGAGAGGATCGAATAGAGGAAAGGATAGGGGATTGGATAGGATAGTTGATAGGATAGGATAGAGGATAGGATCGGGTAGAGAATCGGATAGGATAGATGATATTACAGGAAAGAGGATAGGATATGATAGAGGATCGGAGAAGATAGAGGATTGGATAGGATAGAGGATTGGATAGGATAGAGGATAGGATAGGATAGAGGATGTGATAGGATAGAGGATAGGATAGGATAGAGGATAGGATAGGATAGAGGATAGGATAGGGGATTGGATAGGATAGGGGATTGGATAGGATAGAGGATAGGATAGGGGATTGGATAGGATAGAGGATAGGATAGGATAGGATAGCGGATACGATATTGTAGAGGATAGGATAGGATAGAGGATAGGATCGGATAGAGGATAGTATAGGGGATTGGTTAGGATAGAGGATAGAATAGGATAGAGGATAGTATAGGATCGGATAGAGCATAGGATAGGGGATTGGATAGGATAGAGGATAGGATAGGATAGAGGATAGGATAGGATAGCGGATAGGATAGGGTAAAGTATAGAATAGGATAGAGGATAGGATAGGGTAGTGGATAGGATAGGATAGAGGGTAGGATAGGATAGAGGATAGGATAGGATAGAGGATAGGATAGGATAGAGGGAAGGATAGGATAGAGGATAGGATAGGATACAGGATAGGATAGGGGATTTGATAGGATAGAGGATAGGATAGACGATAGGATAGGATAGACGATAGGATAGGATAGACGATAGGATAGGATAGACGATAGGATAGGATAGAGGATAGCATAGAGGATAGGATAGGATAGAGGACAGGGTAGGATAGAGGATTGGATAGGATACAGGAAAGGATAGGATTGAGGATAGATGATAGGATAGGATAGAGGATAGGATAGGATTGAGGATAGGATAGGATAGAAGATAGGATAGACGATAGGATAGGATAGAGGATAGGATAGGATAGAGGATAGGATAGAGGATAGGGTAGGATAGAGGATAGGATAGGATAGAGTATAGGATAGGATAGAGGATAGGATAGAGGATAGGGTAGGATAGAGGATTGGATAGGATACAGGAAAGGAGAGGATTGAGGATAGATGATAGGATAGGATAGAGGCTGGGATAGGATACAGGATGGGATAGGATGGAGGATAGGATAGGGGATTTGATAGGACAGAGGATAGGATAGGATAGACGATAGGATAGGATAGATGATAGGATAGGATAGAGGATAGGATAGGTGATTTGATAGGATAGAGGATAGGATAGGATAGAATATAGGATATGATAGAGGATAGGATAGGATAGAGGATAGGATAGGATAGAGGATAGGATGGGATAGAGGATAGGATAGGATAGAGGATATGATAGGATAGAGGATAGGATAGGATAGAAGATAGGATAGGATAGAGGATAGGATAGGATAGAGGATAGGATAGGATAGAGGATAGGATAGGATAGAGGATAGGATAGGATAGAAGATAGGATAGACGATAGGATAGGATAGAGGATAGGATAGGATAGAGGATAGGATAGAGGATAGGGTAGGATAGAGGATAGGATAGGATAGAGTATAGGATAGGATAGAGGATAGGATAGAGGATAGGGTAGGATAGAGGATTGGATAGGATACAGGACAGGAGAGGATTGAGGATAGATGATAGGATAGGATAGAGGCTGGGATAGGATACAGGATGGGATAGGATAGAGGATAGGATAGGGGATTTGATAGGACAGAGGATAGGATAGGATAGACGATAGGATAGGATAGAGGATAGGATAGGATAGCGGATAGGATAGGGTAAAGTATAGAATAGGATAGAGGATAGGATAGGATAGAGGATAGGATAGGATAGAGGATAGGATGGGATAGAGGATAGGATAGGATAGAGGATTGGATAGGATAGAGGATAGGATAGGATAGAGGATAGGATAGGATAGAGGATAGGATAGGGGATTTGATAGGATAGAGGATAGGATAGGATAGAAGATAGGATATGATAGAGGATAGGATAGGATAGAGGATAGGATAGGATAGAGGATAGGATAGGATAGAGGATAGGATAGGATAGAGGACAGGATAGGATAGAGGATACGATATTATAGAGGAGAGGATCGAATAGAGGAAAGGATAGGGGATTGGATAGGATAGTTGATAGGATAGGATAGAGGATAGGATCGGGTAGAGAATCGGATAGGATAGATGATATTACAGGAAAGAGGATAGGATATGATAGAGGATCGGAGAAGATAGAGGATTGGATAGGATAGAGGATTGGATAGGATAGAGGATAGGATAGGATAGAGGATGTGATAGGATAGAGGATAGGATAGGATAGAGGATAGGATAGGATAGAGGATAGGATAGGGGATTGGATAGGATAGGGGATTGGATAGGATAGAGGATAGGATAGGGGATTGGATAGGATAGAGGATAGGATAGGATAGGATAGCGGATACGATATTGTAGAGGATAGGATAGGATAGAGGATAGGATCGGATAGAGGATAGTATAGGGGATTGGTTAGGATAGAGGATAGAATAGGATAGAGGATAGTATAGGATCGGATAGAGCATAGGATAGGGGATTGGATAGGATAGAGGATAGGATAGGATAGAGGATAGGATAGGATAGCGGATAGGATAGGGTAAAGTATAGAATAGGATAGAGGATAGGATAGGGTAGTGGATAGGATAGGATAGAGGGTAGGATAGGATAGAGGATAGGATAGGATAGAGGATAGGATAGGATAGAGGGAAGGATAGGATAGAGGATAGGATAGGATACAGGATAGGATAGGGGATTTGATAGGATAGAGGATAGGATAGACGATAGGATAGGATAGACGATAGGATAGGATAGACGATAGGATAGGATAGACGATAGGATAGGATAGAGGATAGCATAGAGGATAGGATAGGATAGAGGATAGCATAGAGGATAGGATAGGATAGAGGACAGGGTAGGATAGAGGATTGGATAGGATACAGGAAAGGATAGGATTGAGGATAGATGATAGGATAGGATAGAGGATAGGATAGGATAGAAGATAGGATAGGATAGAGGATAGGATAGGATAGAGGATAGGATAGGATAGAGGATAGGATAGGATAGAGGATAGGATAGGATAGAGGATAGGATAGGATAGAAGATAGGATAGACGATAGGATAGGATAGAGGATAGGATAGGATAGAGGATAGGATAGAGGATAGGGTAGGATAGAGGATAGGATAGGATAGAGTATAGGATAGGATAGAGGATAGGATAGAGGATAGGGTAGGATAGAGGATTGGATAGGATACAGGAAAGGAGAGAATTGAGGATAGATGATAGGATAGGATAGAGGCTGGGATAGGATACAGGATGGGATAGGATAGAGGATAGGATAGGGGATTTGATAGGACAGAGGATAGGATAGGATAGACGATAGGATAGGATAGATGATAGGATAGGATAGAGGATAGGATAGGTGATTTGATAGGATAGAGGATAGGATAGGATAGAAGATAGGATATGATAGAGGATAGGATAGGATAGAGGATAGGATAGGATAGAGGATAGGATGGGATAGAGGATAGGATAGGATAGAGGATATGATAGGATAGAGGATAGGATAGGATAGAAGATAGGATAGGATAGAGGATAGGATAGGATAGAGGATAGGATAGGATAGAGGATAGGATAGGATAGAGGATAGGATAGGATAGAGGATAGGATGGGATAGAGGATAGGATAGGATAGAGGATATTATAGGATAGAGGATATGATAGGATAGAGGATAGGATAGGATAGAAGATAGGATAGGATAGAGGATAGGATAGGATAGAGGATAGGATAGGATAGAGGATAGGATAGGATAGAGGATAGGATAGGATAGAGGATAGGATAGGATAGAGGATAGGATAGGATAGAGGATAGGATAGGATAGAGGATAGGATAGGATAGAGGATAGGATAGGATAGAGGATAGGATAGGATAGAGGATAGGATAGGATAGAGGATAGGATAGGATAGAGGATAGGATAGGATAGAGGATAGGATAGGATAGAGGATAGGATAGGATAGAGGATAGGATAGGATAGAGGATAGGATAGGATAGAGGATAGAGGATAGAGGATAGGATAGGATAGAGGATAGGATAGGATAGAGGATAGGATAGGATAGAGGATAGGATAGGATAGAGGATAGGATGGGATAGAGGATAGGATAGGATAGAGGATATGATAGGATAGAGGATAGGATAGGATAGAAGATAGGATAGGATAGAGGATAGGATAGGATAGAGGATAGGATAGGATAGAGGATAGGATAGGATAGAGGATAGGATAGGATAGAGGATAGGATAGGATAGAAGATAGGATAGACGATAGGATAGGATAGAGGATAGGATAGGATAGAGGATAGGATAGAGGATAGGGTAGGATAGAGGATAGGATAGGATAGAGTATAGGATAGGATAGAGGATAGGATAGAGGATAGGGTAGGATAGAGGATAGGATAGGATAGAAGATAGGATAGGATAGAGGATAGGATAGGATAGAGGATAGGATAGGATAGAGGATAGGATAGGATAGAGGATAGGTAGGATAGGATAGGATAGAGGATAGGATAGGATAGAGGATAGGATAGGATAGAGGATAGGATAGGATAGAGGATAGGATAGGATAGAGGATAGGATAGGATAGAGGATAGGATAGGATAGAGGATAGGATAGGATAGAGGATAGTAGGATAGAGGATAGGATAGGATAGAGGATAGGATAGGATAGAGGATAGGATAGGATAGAGGATAGGATAGGATAGAGGATAGGATAGGATAGAGGATAGGATAGGATAGAGGATAGGATAGGATAGAGGATAGGATAGGATAGAGGATAGGATAGGATAGAGGATAGGATAGGATAGAGGATAGGATAGGATAGAGGATAGGATAGGATAGAGGATAGGATAGGATAGAGGATAGGATAGGATAGAGGATAGGATAGGATAGAGGATAGGATAGGATAGAGGATAGGATAGGATAGAGGATAGGATAGGATAGAGGATAGGATAGGGATAGGAGGGATAGGATAGGATAGAGGATAGGATAGGATAGAGGATAGGATAGGATAGAGGATAGGATAGGATAGAGGGAAGGATAGGATAGAGGATAGGATAGGATAGAGGATAGGATAGGATACAGGATAGGATAGGGGATTGGATAGGATAGGGGATTGGATAGGATAGGGGATTGGATAGGATAGAGGATAGGATAGACGATAGGATAGGATAGACGATAGGATAGGATAGACGATAGGATAGGATAGAGGATAGCATAGAGGATAGGATAGGATAGAGGACAGGATAGGATAGAGGATTGGATAGGATACAGGAAAGGATAGGATTGAGGATAGATGATAGGATAGGATAGAGGATAGGATAGGATTGAGGATAGGATAGGATAGAAGATAGGATAGACGATAGGATAGGATAGAGGATAGGATAGGATAGAGGATAGGATAGGATAGAGGATAGGATAGGATAGAGGATAGGATAGGGGATTTGATAGGATAGAAGATAGGATAGGATAGGATAGAGGATAGGATAGGACGGAGGATAGGATAAGGGATTTGATAGGACAGAGGATAGGATAGGATAGACGATAGGATAGGATAGATGATAGGATAGGATAGAGGATAGGATAGGTGATTTGATAGGATAGAGGATAGGATAGGATAGAAGATAGGATATGATAGAGGATAGGATAGGATAGAGGATAGGATAGGATAGAGGATAGGATGGGATAGAGGATAGGATAGGATAGAGGATATTATAGGATAGAGGATATGATAGGATAGAGGATAGGATAGGATAGAAGATAGGATAGGATAGAGGATTGGATAGGATAGAGGATAGGATAGGATAGAAGATAGGATAGGATAGAGGATAGGATAGGATAGAGGATAGGATAGGGTAGAGGATAGGATAGGATAGAGGATAGGATAGGATAGAGGATAGGATAGGATAGAGGATAGGATAGGATAGAGGATAGGATAGGATAGAGGATAGGATAGGATAGGGGATTTGATAGGACAGAGGATAGGATAGGATAGACGATAGGATAGGATAGATGATAGGATAGGATAGAGGATAGGATAGAGGATAGGGTAGGATAGAGGATAGGATAGGATAGAGTATAGGATAGGATAGAGGATAGGATGGGATAGAGGATAGGATAGGATAGAGGATATTATAGGATAGAGGATATGATAGGATAGAGGATAGGATAGGATAGAAGATAGGATAGGATAGAGGATTGGATAGGATAGAGGATAGGATAGGATAGAGGATAGGATAGGATAGAGGATAGGATAGGATAGAGGATAGGATAGGATAGAGGATAGGATAGGATAGAGGATAGGATAGGATAGACGATAGGATAGGATAGAGGATAGGATAGGATAGAGGAAAGGATAGGATAGAGGATAGGATAGGATAGAGGATAGGATAGGATAGGGGATTTGATAGGGCAGAGGATAGGATAGGATAGACGATAGGATAGGATAGATGATAGGATAGGATAGAGGATAGGATAGGACAGAGGATAGGATAAGGGATTTGATAGGATAGAGGATAAGATAGGATAGAGGATAGGATAGGAAAGAGGATAGGATAAACGATAGGATAGGATAGAGGATAGGATAGGATAGAGGATAGGATAGAGGATAGGGTAGGATAGAAGATAGGATAGGATAGAGTATAGGATAGGATAGAGGATAGGATAGAGGATAGGGTAGGATAGAGGATAGGATAGGATAGAGGATTGGATAGGATACAGGAAAGGAGAGGATTGAGGATAGATGATAGGATAGGATAGAGGCTGGGATAGGATACAGGATGGGATAGGATAGAGGATAGGATAGGGGATTTGATAGGATAGAGGATAGGATAGGATAGAAGATAGGATATGATAGAGGATAGGATAGGATAGAGGATAGGATAGGATAGAGGATAGGATGGGATAGAGGATAGGATAGGATAGAGGATATTATAGGATAGAGGATATGATAGGATAGAGGATAGGATAGGATAGAAGATAGGATAGGATAGAGGATTGGATAGGATAGAGGATAGGATAGGATAGAGGATAGGATAGGATAGAGGATAGGATAGGGGATTTGATAGAATAGAGGATAGGATAGGATAGAAGATAGGATATGATAGAGGACAGGATAGGATAGAGGATACGATATTATAGAGGAGAGGATCGAATAGAGGAAAGGATAGGGGATTGGATAGGATAGTTGATAGGATAGGATAGAGGATAGGATCGGGTAGAGAATCGGATAGGATAGATGATATTACAGGAAAGAGGATAGGATATGATAGAGGATACGTTATTATAGAGGATCGGAGAAGATAGAGGATTGGATAGGATAGAGGATTGGATAGGATAGAGGATAGGATAGGATAGAGGATGTGATAGGATAGAGGATAGGATAGGATAGAGGATAGGATAGGATAGAGGATAGGATAGGGGATTGGATAGGATAGGGGATTGGATAGGATAGAGGATAGGATAGGGGATTGGATAGGATAGAGGATAGGATAGGATAGGATAGCGGATACGATATTGTAGAGGATAGGATAGGATAGAGGATAGGATCGGATAGAGGATAGTATAGGGGATTGGTTAGGATAGAGGATAGAATAGGATAGAGGATAGTATAGGATCGGATAGAGCATAGGATAGGGGATTGGATAGGATAGAGGATAGGATAGGATAGAGGATAGGATAGGATAGCGGATAGGATAGGGTAAAGTATAGAATAGGATAGAGGATAGGATAGGGTAGTGGATAGGATAGGATAGAGGGTAGGATAGGATAGAGGATAGGATAGGATAGAGGATAGGATAGGATAGAGGGAAGGATAGGATAGAGGATAGGATAGGATAGAGGATAGGATAGGGTACAGGATAGGATAGGGGATTTGATAGGATAGAGGATAGGATAGGATAGAGGATAGGATAGACGATAGGATAGGATAGACGATAGGATAGGATAGACGATAGGATAGGATAGAGGATAGCATAGAGGATAGGATAGGATAGAGGACACGATAGGATAGAGGATTGGATAGGATACAGGAAAAGATAGGATTGAGGATAGATGATAGGATAGGATAGAGGATAGGATAGGATTGAGGATAGGATAGGATAGAAGATAGGATAGACGATAGGATAGGATAGAGGATAGGATAGGATAGAGGATAGGATAGGATAGAGGATAGGATAGGATAGAGGATAGGATAGGATAGAGGATAGGATAGGGGATTTGATAGCATAGAGGATAGGATATAATAGGATAGAGGATAGGATAGGACAGAGGATAGGATAAGGGATTTGATAGGATAGAGGATAAGATAGGATAGAGGATAGGATAGGAAAGAGGATATGATAGACGATAGGATAGGATAGAGGATAGGATAGGATAGAGGATAGGGTAGGATAGAGGATAGGATAGGATAGAGTATAGGATAGGATAGAGGATAGGATAGGATTGAGGATAGGATAGGATAGAAGATAGGATAGACGATAGGATAGGATAGAGGATAGGATAGGATAGAGGATAGGATAGGATAGAGGATAGGATAGGGGATTTGATAGGATAGAGGATAGGATAGGATAGGATAGAGGATAGGATAGGACAGAGGATAGGATAAGGGATTTGATAGGATAGAGGATAAGATAGGATAGAGGATAGGATAGGAAATAGGATATGATAGACGATAGGATAGGATAGAGGATAGGATAGGATAGAGGATAGGATAGAGGATAGGGTAGGATAGAGGATAGGATAGGATAGAGTATAGGATAGGATAGAGGATAGGATAGAGGATAGGGTAGGATAGAGGATAGGATAGGATAGAGGATTGGATAGGATACAGGAAAGGAGAGGATTGAGGATAGATGATAGGATAGGATAGAGGCTGGGATAGGATACAGGATGGGATAGGATAGAGGATAGGATAGGGGATTTGATAGGACAGAGGATAGGATAGGATAGACGATAGGATAGGATAGATGATAGGATAGGATAGAGGATAGGATAGGTGATTTGATAGGATAGAGGATAGGATAGGATAGAAGATAGGATATGATAGAGGATAGGATAGGATAGAGGATAGGATAGGATAGAGGATAGGATGGGATAGAGGATAGGATAGGATAGAGGATATTATAGGATAGAGGATATGATAGGATAGAGGATAGGATAGGATAGAGGATAGGATAGGATAGAGGATAGGATAGGATAGAGGATAGGATAGGATAGAGGATAGGATAGGATAGAGGATAGGATAGGATAGAGGATAGGATAGGATAGAGGATAGGATAGGATAGAGGATAGGATATGATAGAGGATAGGATAGGATAGAGGATAGGATAGAATAGAGGATAGGATAGGATAGAGGATAGGATAGGATAGAGGATAGGATAGGATAGAGGATAGGATAGGATAGAGGATAGGATAGGATAGAGGATAGGATAGGATAGAGGATAGGATAGGATAGAGGATAGGATAGGATAGAGGATAGGATAGGATAGAGGATAGGATAGGATAGAGGATAGGATAGGATAGAGGATAGGATAGGATAGAGGATAGGATAGGATAGAGGATAGGATAGGATAGAGGATAGGATAGGATAGAGGATAGGATAGGATAGAGGATAGGATAGGATAGAGGATAGGATAGGATAGAGGATAGGATAGGATAGAGGATAGGATAGGATAGAGGATAGGATAGGATAGAGGATAGGATAGGATAGAGGATAGGATAGGATAGAGGATAGGATAGGATAGAGGATACGATAGGATAGAGGATAGGATAGGATAGAGGATAGGATAGAATAGAGGATAGGATAGGATAGAGGATAGGATAGGATAGAGGATAGGATAGGATAGAGGATAGGATAGGATAGAGGATAGGATAGGATAGAGGATAGGATAGGATAGAGGATAGGATAGGATAGAGGATAGGATAGGATAGAGGATAGGATAGGATAGAGGATAGGATAGGATAGAGGATAGGATAGGATAGAGGATAGGATAGGATAGAGGATAGGATAGGATAGAGGGAAGGATAAGATAGAGGATAGGATAGGATAGAGGATAGGATAGGATACAGGATAGGATAGGGGATTGGATAGGATAGGGGATTGGATAGGATAGGGGATTGGATAGGATAGAGGATAGGATAGGATAGAGTATAGAATAGGATAGAGGATAGGATAGGATAGAGGATAGGGTAGGATTGAGGATAGGATAGGATAGAGGATAGGATAGGATAGAGGATAGGATAGGATAGAAGATAGGATAGGATAGAGGATAGGATAGGACAGAGGATAGGATAGGGGATTTGATAGGATAGAGGATAGGATAGGATAGAAGATAGGTTAGGATAGAGGATAGGATAGGATAGAGGATAGGATAGACGATAGGATAGGATAGAGGATAGGATAGGATAGAGGATAGGATAGGATAGAGGACAGGATAGGATAGAGGATTGGATAGGATGCAGGAAAGGATCGGATTGAGGATAGATGATAGGATAGGATAGAGGATTGGATAGGATACAGGATAGGATAGGATAGAGGATAGGATAGGGGATTTGATAGGATAGAGGATAGGATAGGATACAGGATAGGATAGGATAGAGGATAGGATAGGGGATTTGATAGGATAGAGGATAGGATAGGATAGAGGATAGGATAGACGATAGGATAGGATAGACGATAGGATAGGATAGACGATATGATAGGATAGATGATAGCATAGAGGATAGGATAGACGATAGGATAGGATAGACGATAGGATAGGATAGACGATAGGATAGGATAGATGATAGCATAGAGGATAGGATAGGATAGAGGACAGGATAGGATAGAGGATTGGATAGGATACAGGAAAGGATAGGATTAAGGATAGATGATAGGATAGGATAGAGGATAGGATAGGATTGAGGATAGGATAGGATAGAAGATAGGATAGACGATAGGATAGGATAGAGGATAGGATAGGATAGAGGATAGGATAGGATAGAGGATAGGATAGGATAGAGGATAGGATAGGATAGAGGATAGGATAGGATAGAGGATAGGATAGGGGATTTGATAGGATAGAGGATAGGATAGGATAGGATAGAGGATAGGATAGGACAGAGGATAGGATAAGGGATTTGATAGGATAGAGGATAGGATAGGAAAGAGGATAGGATAGACGATAGGATAGGATAGAGGATAGGATAGGATAGAGGATAGGATAGAGGATAGGGTAGGATAGAGGATAGGATAGGATAGAGGATTGGATAGGATACAGGAAAGGAGAGGATTGAGGATAGATGATAGGATAGGATAGAGGCTGGGATAGGATACAGGATGGGATAGGATAGAGGATAGGATAGGGGATTTGATAGGACAGAGGATAGGATAGGATAGACGATAGGATAGGATAGATGATAGGATTGGATAGAGGATAGGATAGGGGATTTGATAGGATAGAGGATAGGATAGGATAGAAGATAGGATATGATAGAGGATAGGATAGGATAGAGGATAGGATAGGATAGAGGATAGGATGGGATAGAGGATAGGATAGGATAGAGGATATTATAGGATAGAGGATAGGATATGATAGAGGATACGTTATTATAGAGGATCGGAGAAGATAGAGGATTGGATAGGATAGAGGATTGGATAGGATAGAGGATAGGATAGGATAGAGGATGTGATAGGATAGAGGATAGGATAGGATAGGATAGAGGATAGGATAGGATAGAGGATAGGATAGGATACAGGATAGGATAGGGGATTGGATAGGATAGGGGATTGGATAGGATAGGGGATTGGATAGGATAGACGATAGGATAGGATAGACGATAGGATAGGATAGACGATAGGATAGGATAGAGGATAGCATAGAGGATAGGATAGGATAGAAGATAGGATAGGATAGAGGATTGGATAGGATAGAGGATAGGATAGGATAGAAGATAGGATAGGATAGAGGATAGGATAGGATAGAGGATAGGATAGGATAGAGGATAGGATAGAGGATAGGGTAGGATAGAGGATAGGATAGGATAGAGGATTGGATAGGATACAGGAAAGGAGAGGATTGAGGATAGATGATAGGATAGGATAGAGGCTGGGATAGGATACAGGATGGGATAGGATAGAGGATAGGATAGGGGATTTGATAGGACAGAGGATAGGATAGGATAGACGATAGGATAGGATAGATGATAGGATAGGATAGAGGATAGGATAGGTGATTTGATAGGATAGAGGATAGGATAGGATAGAAGATAGGATATGATAGAGGATAGGATAGGATAGAGGATAGGATAGGATAGAGGATAGGATGGGATAGAGGATAGGATAGGATAGAGGATATTATAGGATAGAGGATATGATAGGATAGAGGATAGGATAGGATAGAAGATAGGATAGGATAGAGGATTGGATAGGATAGAGGATAGGATAGGATAGAGGATAGGATAGGATAGAGGATAGGATAGGATAGAGGATAGGATAGGATAGAGGATAGGATAGGATAGAGGATAGGATAGGATAGACGATAGGATAGGATAGAGGATAGGATAGGATAGAGGATAGGATAGGATAGAGGATAGGATAGGATAGAGGATAGGATAGGATAGGGGATTTGATAGGGCAGAGGATAGGATAGGATAGACGATAGGATAGGATAGATGATAGGATAGGATAGAGGATAGGATAGGACAGAGGATAGGATAAGGGATTTGATAGGATAGAGGATAAGATAGGATAGAGGATAGGATAGGAAAGAGGATAGGATAGACGATAGGATAGGATAGAGGATAGGATAGGATAGAGGATAGGATAGAGGATAGGGTAGGATAGAGGATAGGATAGGATAGAGTATAGGATAGGATAGAGGATAGGATAGAGGATAGGGTAGGATAGAGTATAGGATAGGATAGAGGATTGGATAGGATACAGGAAAGGAGAGGATTGAGGATAGATGATAGGATAGGATAGAGGCTGGGATAGGATACAGGATGGGATAGGATAGAGGATAGGATAGGGGATTTGATAGGATAGAGGATAGGATAGGATAGAAGATAGGATATGATAGAGGATAGGATATAATAGAGGATAGGATAGGATAGAGGATAGGATGGGATAGAGGATAGGATAGGATAGAGGATATTATAGGATAGAGGATATGATAGGATAGAGGATAGGATAGGATAGAAGATAGGATAGGATAGAGGATTGGATAGGATAGAGGATAGGATAGGATAGAGGATAGGATAGGATAGAGGATAGGATAGGGGATTTGATAGAATAGAGGATAGGATAGGATAGAAGATAGGATATGATAGAGGACAGGATAGGATAGAGGATACGATATTATAGAGGAGAGGATCGAATAGAGGAAAGGATAGGGGATTGGATAGGATAGTTGATAGGATAGGATAGAGGATAGGATCGGGTAGAGAATCGGATAGGATAGATGATATTACAGGAAAGAGGATAGGATATGATAGAGGATACGTTATTATAGAGGATCGGAGAAGATAGAGGATTGGATAGGATAGAGGATTGGATAGGATAGAGGATAGGATAGGATAGAGGATGTGATAGGATAGAGGATAGGATAGGATAGAGGATAGGATAGGATAGAGGATAGGATAGGGGATTGGATAGGATAGGGGATTGGATAGGATAGAGGATAGGATAGGGGATTGGATAGGATAGAGGATAGGATAGGATAGGATAGCGGATACGATATTGTAGAGGATAGGATAGGATAGAGGATAGGATCGGATAGAGGATAGTATAGGGGATTGGTTAGGATAGAGGATAGAATAGGATAGAGGATAGTATAGGATCGGATAGAGCATAGGATAGGGGATTGGATAGGATAGAGGATAGGATAGGATAGAGGATAGGATAGGATAGCGGATAGGATAGGGTAAAGTATAGAATAGGATAGAGGATAGGATAGGGTAGTGGATAGGATAGGATAGAGGGTAGGATAGGATAGAGGATAGGATAGGATAGAGGATAGGATAGGATAGAGGGAAGGATAGGATAGATGATAGGATAGGATACAGGATAGGATAGGGGATTTGATAGGATAGAGGATAGGATAGACGATAGGATAGGATAGACGATAGGATAGGATAGACGATAGGATAGGATAGACGATAGGATAGGATAGACGATAGGATAGGATAGAGGATAGCATAGAGGATAGGATAGGATAGAGGACAGGGTAGGATAGAGGATTGGATAGGATACAGGAAAGGATAGGATTGAGGATAGATGATAGGATAGGATAGAGGATAGGATAGGATTGAGGATAGGATAGGATAGAAGATAGGATAGACGATAGGATAGGATAGAGGATAGGATAGGATAGAGGATAGGATAGAGGATAGGGTAGGATAGAGGATAGGATAGGATAGAGTATAGGATAGGATAGAGGATAGGATAGAGGATAGGCTAGGATAGAGGATTGGATAGGATACAGGAAAGGAGAGGATTGAGGATAGATGATAGGATAGGATAGAGGCTGGGATAGGATACAGGATGGGATAGGATAGAGGATAGGATAGGGGATTTGATAGGACAGAGGATAGGATAGGATAGACGATAGGATAGGATAGATGATAGGATAGGATAGAGGATAGGATAGGTGATTTGATAGGATAGAGGATAGGATAGGATAGAAGATAGGATATGATAGAGGATAGGATAGGATAGAGGATAGGATAGGATAGAGGATAGGATGGGATAGAGGATAGGATAGGATAGAGGATATGATAGGATAGAGGATAGGATAGGATAGAAGATAGGATAGGATAGAGGATAGGATAGGATAGAGGATAGGATAGGATAGAGGATAGGATAGGATAGAGGATAGGATAGGATAGAGGATAGGATAGGATAGAAGATAGGATAGACGATAGGATAGGATAGAGGATAGGATAGGATAGAGGATAGGATAGAGGGTAGGGTAGGATAGAGGATAGGATAGGATAGAGTATAGGATAGGATAGAGGATAGGATAGAGGATAGGGTAGGATAGAGGATTGGATAGGATACAGGAAAGGAGAGGATTGAGGATAGATGATAGGATAGGATAGAGGCTGGGATAGGATACAGGATGGGATAGGATAGAGGATAGGATAGGGGATTTGATAGGATAGATGATAGGATAGGATAGAGGCTGGGATAGGATACAGGATGGGATAGGATAGAGGATAGGATAGGTGATTTGACAGGATAGAGGATAGGATAGGATAGAAGATAGGATATGATAGAGGATAGGATAGGATAGAGGATAGGATAGGATAGAGGATAGGATGGGATAGAGGATAGGATAGGATAGAGGATATGATAGGATAGAGGATAGGATAGGATAGAGGATAGGATAGGATAGAGGATAGGATAGGATAGAGGATAGGATAGGATAGAGGATAGGATAGGATAGAGGATAGGATAGGATAGAGGATAGGATGGGATAGAGGATAGGATAGGATAGAGGATATTATAGGATAGAGGATATGATAGGATAGAGGATAGGATAGGATAGAAGATAGGATAGGATAGAGGATAGGATAGGATAGAGGATAGGATAGGATAGAGGATAGGATAGGATAGAGGATAGGATAGGATAGAGGATAGGATAGGATAGAGGATAGGATAGGATAGAGGATAGGATAGGATAGAGGATAGGATAGGATAGAGGATAGGATAGGATAGAGGATAGGATAGGATAGAGGATAGGATAGGATAGAGGATAGGATAGGATAGAGGATAGGATAGGATAGAGGATAGGATAGGATAGAGGATAGGATAGGATAGAGGATAGGATAGGATAGAGGATAGGATAGGATAGAGGATAGGATAAGATAGAGGATAGGATAGGATAGAGGATAGGATAGGATAGAGGATAGGATAGGATAGAGGATAGGATAGGATAGAGGATAGGATAGCATAGAGGATAGGATAGGATAGAGGATAGGATAGGATAGAGGATAGGATAGGATAGAGGATAGGATAGGATAGAGGATAGGATAGGATAGAGGATAGGATAGGATAGAGGATAGGATAGGATAGAGGATAGGATAGGATAGAGGATAGGATAGGATAGAGGATAGGATAGGATAGAGGATAGGATAGGATAGAGGATAGGATAGGATAGAGGATAGGATAGGATAGAGGATAGGATAGGATAGAGGGAAGGATAGGATAGAGGATAGGATAGGATAGAGGATAGGATAGGATACAGGATAGGATAGGGGATTGGATAGGATAGGGGATTGGATAGGATAGGGGATTGGATAGGATAGAGGATAGGATAGGATAGAGTATAGAATAGGATAGAGGATAGGATAGGATAGAGGATAGGGTAGGATTGAGGATAGGATAGGATAGAGGATAGGATAGGATAGAGGATAGGATAGGATAGAAGATAGGATAGGATAGAGGATAGGATAGGACAGAGGATAGGATAGGGGATTTGATAGGATAGAGGATAGGATAGGATAGAAGATAGGTTAGGATAGAGGATAGGATAGGATAGAGGATAGGATAGGGGATTTGATAGGATAGAGGATAGGATAGGATAGAAGATAGGTTAGGATAGAGGATAGGATAGGATAGAGGATAGGATAGACGATAGGATAGGATAGAGGATAGGATAGGATAGAGGATAGGATAGGATAGAGGACAGGATAGGATAGAGGATTGGATAGGATGGAGGAAAGGATCGGATTGAGGATAGATGATAGGATAGGATAGAGGATTGGATAGGATACAGGATAGGATAGGATAGAGGATAGGATAGGGGATTTGATAGGATAGAGGATAGGATAGGATAGAGGATAGGATAGACGATAGGATAGGATAGACGATAGGATAGGATAGACGATAGGATAGGATAGAGGATAGCATAGAGGATAGGATAGGATAGAGGACAGGATAGGATAGAGGATTGGATAGGATACAGGAAAGGATAGGATTGAGGATAGATGATAGGATAGGATAGAGGATAGGATAGGATTGAGGATAGGATAGGATAGAAGATAGGATAGACGATAGGATAGGATAGAGGATAGGATAGGATAGAGGATAGGATAGGATAGAGGATAGGATAGGATAGAGGATAGGATAGGGGATTTGATAGGATAGAGGATAGGATAGGATAGGATAGAGGATAGGATAGGACAGAGGATAGGATAAGGGATTTGATAGGACAGAGGATAGGATAGGATAGACGATAGGATAGGATAGATGATAGGATAGGATAGAGGATAGGATAGGTGATTTGATAGGATAGAGGATAGGATAGGATAGAAGATAGGATATGATAGAGGATAGGATAGGATAGAGGATAGGATAGGATAGAGGATAGGATGGGATAGAGGATAGGATAGGATAGAGGATATTATAGGATAGAGGATATGATAGGATAGAGGATAGGATAGGATAGAAGATAGGATAGGATAGAGGATTGGATAGGATAGAGGATAGGATAGGATAGAGGATAGGATAGAGGATAGGATAGGATAGGGGATAGGATAGGATAGAGGATAGGATAGGATAGAGGATAGGATAGGATAGAGGATAGGATAGGATAGAGGATAGGATAGAGGATAGGATAGGATAGAGGATAGGATAGGATAGAGGATAGGATAGGATAGAGGATAGGATAGGATAGAGGATAGGATAGGATAGAGGATAGGATAGGATAGAGGATAGGATAGGATAGAGGATAGGATAGGATAGAGGATAGGATAGGATAGAGGATAGGATAGAGGATAGGATAGGATAGAGGATAGGATAGGATAGAGGGTAGGATAGAGGATAGGATAGGATAGAGGACAGGATAGGATAGAGGATAGGATAGGATAGAGGATAGGATAGGATAGAGGATAGGATAGGATAGAGGATAGGATAGGATAGAGGATAGGATAGGATAGAGGATAGGATAGGATAGAGGATAGGATAGGATAGAGGATAGGATAGGATAGAGGATAGGATAGGATAGAGGATAGGATAGGGGATTTGATAGGATAGAGGATAGGATAGGATAGAAGATAGGATATGATAGAGGATAGGATAGGATAGAGGATAGGATAGGATAGAGGATAGGATAGGATAGAGGATAGGATAGGATAGACGATAGGATAGGATAGATGATAGGATAGGATAGAGGATAGGATAGGGGATTTGATAGGATAGAGGATAGGATAGGATAGAAGATAGGATATGATAGAGGATAGGATAGGATAGAGGATAGGATAGGATAGAGGATAGGATGGGATAGAGGATAGGATAGGATAGAGGATATTATAGGATAGAGGATATGATAGGATAGAGGATAGGATAGGATAGAAGATAGGATAGGATAGAGGATTGGATAGGATAGAGGATAGGATAGGATAGAGGATAGGATAGGATAGAGGATAGGATAGGGGATTTGATAGGATAGAGGATAGGATAGGATAGAAGATAGGATATGATAGAGGATAGGATAGGATAGAGGATAGGATAGGATAGAGGATAGGATAGGATAGAGGATAGGATAGGATAGAGGACAGGATAGGATAGAGGATACGATATTATAGAGGAGAGGATCGAATAGAGGAAAGGATAGGGGATTGGATAGGATAGTTGATAGGATAGGATAGAGGATAGGATCGGGTAGAGAATCGGATAGGATAGATGATATTACAGGAAAGAGGATAGGATATGATAGAGGATCGGAGAAGATAGAGGATTGGATAGGATAGAGGATTGGATAGGATAGAGGATAGGATAGGATAGAGGATGTGATAGGATAGAGGATAGGATAGGATAGAGGATAGGATAGGATAGAGGATAGGATAGGGGATTGGATAGGATAGGGGATTGGATAGGATAGAGGATAGGATAGGGGATTGGATAGGATAGAGGATAGGATAGGATAGGATAGCGGATACGATATTGTAGAGGATAGGATAGGATAGAGGATAGGATCGGATAGAGGATAGTATAGGGGATTGGTTAGGATAGAGGATAGAATAGGATAGAGGATAGTATAGGATCGGATAGAGCATAGGATAGGGGATTGGATAGGATAGAGGATAGGATAGGATAGAGGATAGGATAGGATAGCGGATAGGATAGGGTAAAGTATAGAATAGGATAGAGGATAGGATAGGGTAGTGGATAGGATAGGATAGAGGGTAGGATAGGCTAGAGGATAGGATAGGATAGCGGATAGGATAGGGTAAAGTATAGAATAGGATAGAGGATAGGATAGGGTAGTGGATAGGATAGGATAGAGGGTAGGATAGGATAGAGGATAGGATAGGATAGAGGATAGGATAGGATAGAGGGAAGGATAGGATAGAGGATAGGATAGGATAGAGGATAGGATAGGATACAGGATAGGATAGGGGATTTGATAGGATAGAGGATAGGATAGGATAGAGGATAGGATAGACGATAGGATAGGATAGACGATAGGATAGGATAGACGATAGGATAGGATAGAGGATAGCATAGAGGATAGGATAGGATAGAGGACACGATAGGATAGAGGATTGGATAGGATACAGGAAAGGATAGGATTGAGGATAGATGATAGGATAGGATAGAGGATAGGATAGGATTGAGGATAGGATAGGATAGAAGATAGGATAGACGATAGGATAGGATAGAGGATAGGATAGGATAGAGGATAGGATAGGATAGAGGATAGGATAGGGGATTTGATAGGATAGAGGATAGGATAGGATAGGATAGAGGATAGGATAGGACAGAGGATAGGATAAGGGATTTGATAGGATAGAGCATAAGATAGGATAGAGGATAGGATAGGAAAGAGGATATGATAGACGATAGGATAGGATAGAGGATAGGATAGGATAGAGGATAGGGTAGGATAGAGGATAGGATAGGATAGAGTATAGGATAGGATAGAGGATAGGATAGAGGATAGGGTAGGATAGAGGATAGGATAGGATAGAGGATTGGATAGGATACAGGAAAGGAGAGGATTGAGGATAGATGATAGGATAGGATAGAGGCTGGGATAGGATACAGGATGGGATAGGATAGAGGATAGGATAGGGGATTTGATAGGACAGAGGATAGGATAGGATAGACGATAGGATAGGATAGATGATAGGATAGGATAGAGGATAGGATAGGTGATTTGATAGGATAGAGGATAGGATAGGATAGAAGATAGGATATGATAGAGGATAGGATAGGATAGAGGATAGGATAGGATAGCGGATAGGATAGGGTAAAGTATAGAATAGGATAGAGGATAGGATAGGGTAGTGGATAGGATAGGATAGAGGGTAGGATAGGATAGAGGATAGGATAGGATAGAGGATAGGATAGGATAGAGGGAAGGATAGGATAGAGGATAGGATAGGATAGAGGATAGGATAGGGTACAGGATAGGATAGGGGATTTGATAGGATAGAGGATAGGATAGGATAGAGGATAGGATAGACGATAGGATAGGATAGACGATAGGATAGGATAGACGATAGGATAGGATAGAGGATAGCATAGAGGATAGGATAGGATAGAGGACACGATAGGATAGAGGATTGGATAGGATACAGGAAAAGATAGGATTGAGGATAGATGATAGGATAGGATAGAGGATAGGATAGGATTGAGGATAGGATAGGATAGAAGATAGGATAGACGATAGGATAGGATAGAGGATAGGATAGGATAGAGGATAGGATAGGATAGAGGATAGGATAGGATAGAGGATAGGATAGGATAGAGGATAGGATAGGGGATTTGATAGCATAGAGGATAGGATATAATAGGATAGAGGATAGGATAGGACAGAGGATAGGATAAGGGATTTGATAGGATAGAGGATAAGATAGGATAGAGGATAGGATAGGAAAGAGGATATGATAGACGATAGGATAGGATAGAGGATAGGATAGGATAGAGGATAGGGTAGGATAGAGGATAGGATAGGATAGAGTATAGGATAGGATAGAGGATAGGATAGGATTGAGGATAGGATAGGATAGAAGATAGGATAGACGATAGGATAGGATAGAGGATAGGATAGGATAGAGGATAGGATAGGATAGAGGATAGGATAGGGGATTTGATAGGATAGAGGATAGGATAGGATAGGATAGAGGATAGGATAGGACAGAGGATAGGATAAGGGATTTGATAGGATAGAGGATAAGATAGGATAGAGGATAGGATAGGAAATAGGATATGATAGACGATAGGATAGGATAGAGGATAGGATAGGATAGAGGATAGGATAGAGGATAGGGTAGGATAGAGGATAGGATAGGATAGAGTATAGGATAGGATAGAGGATAGGATAGAGGATAGGGTAGGATAGAGGATAGGATAGGATAGAGGATTGGATAGGATACAGGAAAGGAGAGGATTGAGGATAGATGATAGGATAGGATAGAGGCTGGGATAGGATACAGGATGGGATAGGATAGAGGATAGGATAGGGGATTTGATAGGACAGAGGATAGGATAGGATAGACGATAGGATAGGATAGATGATAGGATAGGATAGAGGATAGGATAGGTGATTTGATAGGATAGAGGATAGGATAGGATAGAAGATAGGATATGATAGAGGATAGGATAGGATAGAGGATAGGATAGGATAGAGGATAGGATGGGATAGAGGATAGGATAGGATAGAGGATATTATAGGATAGAGGATATGATAGGATAGAGGATAGGATAGGATAGAGGATAGGATAGGATAGAGGATAGGATAGGATAGAGGATAGGATAGGATAGAGGATAGGATAGGATAGAGGATAGGATAGGATAGAGGATAGGATAGGATAGAGGATAGGATAGGATAGAGGATAGGATATGATAGAGGATAGGATAGGATAGAGGATAGGATAGGATAGAGGATAGGATAGAATAGAGGATAGGATAGGATAGAGGATAGGATAGGATAGAGGATAGGATAGGATAGAGGATAGGATAGGATAGAGGATAGGATAGGATAGAGGATAGGATAGGATAGAGGATAGGATAGGATAGAGGATAGGATAGGATAGAGGATAGGATAGGATAGAGGATAGGATAGGATAGAGGATAGGATAGGATAGAGGATAGGATAGGATAGAGGATAGGATAGGATAGAGGATAGGATAGGATAGAGGATAGGATAGGATAGAGGATAGGATAGGATAGAGGATAGGATAGGATAGAGGATAGGATAGGATAGAGGATAGGATAGGATAGAGGATAGGATAGGATAGAGGATAGGATAGGATAGAGGATAGGATAGGATAGAGGATAGGATAGGATAGAGGATAGGATAGGATAGAGGATACGATAGGATAGAGGATAGGATAGGATAGAGGATAGGATAGAATAGAGGATAGGATAGGATAGAGGATAGGATAGGATAGAGGATAGGATAGGATAGAGGATAGGATAGGATAGAGGATAGGATAGGATAGAGGATAGGATAGGATAGAGGATAGGATAGGATAGAGGATAGGATAGGATAGAGGATAGGATAGGATAGAGGATAGGATAGGATAGAGGATAGGATAGGATAGAGGATAGGATAGGATAGAGGATAGGATAGGATAGAGGGAAGGATAAGATAGAGGATAGGATAGGATAGAGGATAGGATAGGATACAGGATAGGATAGGGGATTGGATAGGATAGGGGATTGGATAGGATAGGGGATTGGATAGGATAGAGGATAGGATAGGATAGAGTATAGAATAGGATAGAGGATAGGATAGGATAGAGGATAGGGTAGGATTGAGGATAGGATAGGATAGAGGATAGGATAGGATAGAGGATAGGATAGGATAGAAGATAGGATAGGATAGAGGATAGGATAGGACAGAGGATAGGATAGGGGATTTGATAGGATAGAGGATAGGATAGGATAGAAGATAGGTTAGGATAGAGGATAGGATAGGATAGAGGATAGGATAGACGATAGGATAGGATAGAGGATAGGATAGGATAGAGGATAGGATAGGATAGAGGACAGGATAGGATAGAGGATTGGATAGGATGCAGGAAAGGATCGGATTGAGGATAGATGATAGGATAGGATAGAGGATTGGATAGGATACAGGATAGGATAGGATAGAGGATAGGATAGGGGATTTGATAGGATAGAGGATAGGATAGGATACAGGATAGGATAGGATAGAGGATAGGATAGGGGATTTGATAGGATAGAGGATAGGATAGGATAGAGGATAGGATAGACGATAGGATAGGATAGACGATAGGATAGGATAGACGATATGATAGGATAGATGATAGCATAGAGGATAGGATAGACGATAGGATAGGATAGACGATAGGATAGGATAGACGATAGGATAGGATAGATGATAGCATAGAGGATAGGATAGGATAGAGGACAGGATAGGATAGAGGATTGGATAGGATACAGGAAAGGATAGGATTAAGGATAGATGATAGGATAGGATAGAGGATAGGATAGGATTGAGGATAGGATAGGATAGAAGATAGGATAGACGATAGGATAGGATAGAGGATAGGATAGGATAGAGGATAGGATAGGATAGAGGATAGGATAGGATAGAGGATAGGATAGGATAGAGGATAGGATAGGATAGAGGATAGGATAGGGGATTTGATAGGATAGAGGATAGGATAGGATAGGATAGAGGATAGGATAGGACAGAGGATAGGATAAGGGATTTGATAGGATAGAGGATAGGATAGGAAAGAGGATAGGATAGACGATAGGATAGGATAGAGGATAGGATAGGATAGAGGATAGGATAGAGGATAGGGTAGGATAGAGGATAGGATAGGATAGAGGATTGGATAGGATACAGGAAAGGAGAGGATTGAGGATAGATGATAGGATAGGATAGAGGCTGGGATAGGATACAGGATGGGATAGGATAGAGGATAGGATAGGGGATTTGATAGGACAGAGGATAGGATAGGATAGACGATAGGATAGGATAGATGATAGGATTGGATAGAGGATAGGATAGGGGATTTGATAGGATAGAGGATAGGATAGGATAGAAGATAGGATATGATAGAGGATAGGATAGGATAGAGGATAGGATAGGATAGAGGATAGGATGGGATAGAGGATAGGATAGGATAGAGGATATTATAGGATAGAGGATAGGATATGATAGAGGATACGTTATTATAGAGGATCGGAGAAGATAGAGGATTGGATAGGATAGAGGATTGGATAGGATAGAGGATAGGATAGGATAGAGGATGTGATAGGATAGAGGATAGGATAGGATAGGATAGAGGATAGGATAGGATAGAGGATAGGATAGGATACAGGATAGGATAGGGGATTGGATAGGATAGGGGATTGGATAGGATAGGGGATTGGATAGGATAGACGATAGGATAGGATAGACGATAGGATAGGATAGACGATAGGATAGGATAGAGGATAGCATAGAGGATAGGATAGGATAGAAGATAGGATAGGATAGAGGATTGGATAGGATAGAGGATAGGATAGGATAGAAGATAGGATAGGATAGAGGATAGGATAGGATAGAGGATAGGATAGGATAGAGGATAGGATAGAGGATAGGGTAGGATAGAGGATAGGATAGGATAGAGGATTGGATAGGATACAGGAAAGGAGAGGATTGAGGATAGATGATAGGATAGGATAGAGGCTGGGATAGGATACAGGATGGGATAGGATAGAGGATAGGATAGGGGATTTGATAGGACAGAGGATAGGATAGGATAGACGATAGGATAGGATAGATGATAGGATAGGATAGAGGATAGGATAGGTGATTTGATAGGATAGAGGATAGGATAGGATAGAAGATAGGATATGATAGAGGATAGGATAGGATAGAGGATAGGATAGGATAGAGGATAGGATGGGATAGAGGATAGGATAGGATAGAGGATATTATAGGATAGAGGATATGATAGGATAGAGGATAGGATAGGATAGAAGATAGGATAGGATAGAGGATTGGATAGGATAGAGGATAGGATAGGATAGAGGATAGGATAGGATAGAGGATAGGATAGGATAGAGGATAGGATAGGATAGAGGATAGGATAGGATAGAGGATAGGATAGGATAGACGATAGGATAGGATAGAGGATAGGATAGGATAGAGGATAGGATAGGATAGAGGATAGGATAGGATAGAGGATAGGATAGGATAGGGGATTTGATAGGGCAGAGGATAGGATAGGATAGACGATAGGATAGGATAGATGATAGGATAGGATAGAGGATAGGATAGGACAGAGGATAGGATAAGGGATTTGATAGGATAGAGGATAAGATAGGATAGAGGATAGGATAGGAAAGAGGATAGGATAGACGATAGGATAGGATAGAGGATAGGATAGGATAGAGGATAGGATAGAGGATAGGGTAGGATAGAGGATAGGATAGGATAGAGTATAGGATAGGATAGAGGATAGGATAGAGGATAGGGTAGGATAGAGTATAGGATAGGATAGAGGATTGGATAGGATACAGGAAAGGAGAGGATTGAGGATAGATGATAGGATAGGATAGAGGCTGGGATAGGATACAGGATGGGATAGGATAGAGGATAGGATAGGGGATTTGATAGGATAGAGGATAGGATAGGATAGAAGATAGGATATGATAGAGGATAGGATATAATAGAGGATAGGATAGGATAGAGGATAGGATGGGATAGAGGATAGGATAGGATAGAGGATATTATAGGATAGAGGATATGATAGGATAGAGGATAGGATAGGATAGAAGATAGGATAGGATAGAGGATTGGATAGGATAGAGGATAGGATAGGATAGAGGATAGGATAGGATAGAGGATAGGATAGGGGATTTGATAGAATAGAGGATAGGATAGGATAGAAGATAGGATATGATAGAGGACAGGATAGGATAGAGGATACGATATTATAGAGGAGAGGATCGAATAGAGGAAAGGATAGGGGATTGGATAGGATAGTTGATAGGATAGGATAGAGGATAGGATCGGGTAGAGAATCGGATAGGATAGATGATATTACAGGAAAGAGGATAGGATATGATAGAGGATACGTTATTATAGAGGATCGGAGAAGATAGAGGATTGGATAGGATAGAGGATTGGATAGGATAGAGGATAGGATAGGATAGAGGATGTGATAGGATAGAGGATAGGATAGGATAGAGGATAGGATAGGATAGAGGATAGGATAGGGGATTGGATAGGATAGGGGATTGGATAGGATAGAGGATAGGATAGGGGATTGGATAGGATAGAGGATAGGATAGGATAGGATAGCGGATACGATATTGTAGAGGATAGGATAGGATAGAGGATAGGATCGGATAGAGGATAGTATAGGGGATTGGTTAGGATAGAGGATAGAATAGGATAGAGGATAGTATAGGATCGGATAGAGCATAGGATAGGGGATTGGATAGGATAGAGGATAGGATAGGATAGAGGATAGGATAGGATAGCGGATAGGATAGGGTAAAGTATAGAATAGGATAGAGGATAGGATAGGGTAGTGGATAGGATAGGATAGAGGGTAGGATAGGATAGAGGATAGGATAGGATAGAGGATAGGATAGGATAGAGGGAAGGATAGGATAGATGATAGGATAGGATACAGGATAGGATAGGGGATTTGATAGGATAGAGGATAGGATAGACGATAGGATAGGATAGACGATAGGATAGGATAGACGATAGGATAGGATAGACGATAGGATAGGATAGACGATAGGATAGGATAGAGGATAGCATAGAGGATAGGATAGGATAGAGGACAGGGTAGGATAGAGGATTGGATAGGATACAGGAAAGGATAGGATTGAGGATAGATGATAGGATAGGATAGAGGATAGGATAGGATTGAGGATAGGATAGGATAGAAGATAGGATAGACGATAGGATAGGATAGAGGATAGGATAGGATAGAGGATAGGATAGAGGATAGGGTAGGATAGAGGATAGGATAGGATAGAGTATAGGATAGGATAGAGGATAGGATAGAGGATAGGCTAGGATAGAGGATTGGATAGGATACAGGAAAGGAGAGGATTGAGGATAGATGATAGGATAGGATAGAGGCTGGGATAGGATACAGGATGGGATAGGATAGAGGATAGGATAGGGGATTTGATAGGACAGAGGATAGGATAGGATAGACGATAGGATAGGATAGATGATAGGATAGGATAGAGGATAGGATAGGTGATTTGATAGGATAGAGGATAGGATAGGATAGAAGATAGGATATGATAGAGGATAGGATAGGATAGAGGATAGGATAGGATAGAGGATAGGATGGGATAGAGGATAGGATAGGATAGAGGATATGATAGGATAGAGGATAGGATAGGATAGAAGATAGGATAGGATAGAGGATAGGATAGGATAGAGGATAGGATAGGATAGAGGATAGGATAGGATAGAGGATAGGATAGGATAGAGGATAGGATAGGATAGAAGATAGGATAGACGATAGGATAGGATAGAGGATAGGATAGGATAGAGGATAGGATAGAGGGTAGGGTAGGATAGAGGATAGGATAGGATAGAGTATAGGATAGGATAGAGGATAGGATAGAGGATAGGGTAGGATAGAGGATTGGATAGGATACAGGAAAGGAGAGGATTGAGGATAGATGATAGGATAGGATAGAGGCTGGGATAGGATACAGGATGGGATAGGATAGAGGATAGGATAGGGGATTTGATAGGATAGATGATAGGATAGGATAGAGGCTGGGATAGGATACAGGATGGGATAGGATAGAGGATAGGATAGGTGATTTGACAGGATAGAGGATAGGATAGGATAGAAGATAGGATATGATAGAGGATAGGATAGGATAGAGGATAGGATAGGATAGAGGATAGGATGGGATAGAGGATAGGATAGGATAGAGGATATGATAGGATAGAGGATAGGATAGGATAGAGGATAGGATAGGATAGAGGATAGGATAGGATAGAGGATAGGATAGGATAGAGGATAGGATAGGATAGAGGATAGGATAGGATAGAGGATAGGATGGGATAGAGGATAGGATAGGATAGAGGATATTATAGGATAGAGGATATGATAGGATAGAGGATAGGATAGGATAGAAGATAGGATAGGATAGAGGATAGGATAGGATAGAGGATAGGATAGGATAGAGGATAGGATAGGATAGAGGATAGGATAGGATAGAGGATAGGATAGGATAGAGGATAGGATAGGATAGAGGATAGGATAGGATAGAGGATAGGATAGGATAGAGGATAGGATAGGATAGAGGATAGGATAGGATAGAGGATAGGATAGGATAGAGGATAGGATAGGATAGAGGATAGGATAGGATAGAGGATAGGATAGGATAGAGGATAGGATAGGATAGAGGATAGGATAGGATAGAGGATAGGATAGGATAGAGGATAGGATAAGATAGAGGATAGGATAGGATAGAGGATAGGATAGGATAGAGGATAGGATAGGATAGAGGATAGGATAGGATAGAGGATAGGATAGCATAGAGGATAGGATAGGATAGAGGATAGGATAGGATAGAGGATAGGATAGGATAGAGGATAGGATAGGATAGAGGATAGGATAGGATAGAGGATAGGATAGGATAGAGGATAGGATAGGATAGAGGATAGGATAGGATAGAGGATAGGATAGGATAGAGGATAGGATAGGATAGAGGATAGGATAGGATAGAGGATAGGATAGGATAGAGGATAGGATAGGATAGAGGATAGGATAGGATAGAGGGAAGGATAGGATAGAGGATAGGATAGGATAGAGGATAGGATAGGATACAGGATAGGATAGGGGATTGGATAGGATAGGGGATTGGATAGGATAGGGGATTGGATAGGATAGAGGATAGGATAGGATAGAGTATAGAATAGGATAGAGGATAGGATAGGATAGAGGATAGGGTAGGATTGAGGATAGGATAGGATAGAGGATAGGATAGGATAGAGGATAGGATAGGATAGAAGATAGGATAGGATAGAGGATAGGATAGGACAGAGGATAGGATAGGGGATTTGATAGGATAGAGGATAGGATAGGATAGAAGATAGGTTAGGATAGAGGATAGGATAGGATAGAGGATAGGATAGGGGATTTGATAGGATAGAGGATAGGATAGGATAGAAGATAGGTTAGGATAGAGGATAGGATAGGATAGAGGATAGGATAGACGATAGGATAGGATAGAGGATAGGATAGGATAGAGGATAGGATAGGATAGAGGACAGGATAGGATAGAGGATTGGATAGGATGGAGGAAAGGATCGGATTGAGGATAGATGATAGGATAGGATAGAGGATTGGATAGGATACAGGATAGGATAGGATAGAGGATAGGATAGGGGATTTGATAGGATAGAGGATAGGATAGGATAGAGGATAGGATAGACGATAGGATAGGATAGACGATAGGATAGGATAGACGATAGGATAGGATAGAGGATAGCATAGAGGATAGGATAGGATAGAGGACAGGATAGGATAGAGGATTGGATAGGATACAGGAAAGGATAGGATTGAGGATAGATGATAGGATAGGATAGAGGATAGGATAGGATTGAGGATAGGATAGGATAGAAGATAGGATAGACGATAGGATAGGATAGAGGATAGGATAGGATAGAGGATAGGATAGGATAGAGGATAGGATAGGATAGAGGATAGGATAGGGGATTTGATAGGATAGAGGATAGGATAGGATAGGATAGAGGATAGGATAGGACAGAGGATAGGATAAGGGATTTGATAGGACAGAGGATAGGATAGGATAGACGATAGGATAGGATAGATGATAGGATAGGATAGAGGATAGGATAGGTGATTTGATAGGATAGAGGATAGGATAGGATAGAAGATAGGATATGATAGAGGATAGGATAGGATAGAGGATAGGATAGGATAGAGGATAGGATGGGATAGAGGATAGGATAGGATAGAGGATATTATAGGATAGAGGATATGATAGGATAGAGGATAGGATAGGATAGAAGATAGGATAGGATAGAGGATTGGATAGGATAGAGGATAGGATAGGATAGAGGATAGGATAGGATAGAGGATAGGATAGGATAGAGGATAGGATAGGGTAGAGGATAGGATAGGATAGAGGATAGGATAGGATAGAGGATAGGATAGGATAGAGGATAGGATAGGATAGAGGATAGGATAGGATAGAGGATAGGATAGGATAGGGGATTTGATAGGACAGAGGATAGGATAGGATAGAGGATAGGATAGGATAGAGGATAGGATAGGATAGAGGATAGGATAGGATAGAGGATAGGATAGAGGATAGGATAGGATAGAGGATAGGATAGGATAGAGGGTAGGATAGAGGATAGGATAGGATAGAGGACAGGATAGGATAGAGGATAGGATAGGATAGAGGATAGGATAGGATAGAGGATAGGATAGGATAGAGGATAGGATAGGATAGGATAGAGGATTGGATAGGATAGAGGATAGGATAGGATAGAGGATAGGATAGGATAGAGGATAGGATAGGGGATTTGATAGGATAGAGGATAGGATAGGATAGAAGATAGGATATGATAGAGGATAGGATAGGATAGAGGATAGGATAAGATAGAGGATAGGATAGGATAGAGGATAGGATAGGATAGAGGATAGGATAGGATAGAGGATAGGATAGGATAGAGGATAGGATAGCATAGAGGATAGGATAGGATAGAGGATAGGATAGGATAGAGGATAGGATAGGATAGAGGATAGGATAGGATAGAGGATAGGATAGGATAGAGGATAGGATAGGATAGAGGATAGGATAGGATAGAGGATAGGATAGGATAGAGGATAGGATAGGATAGAGGATAGGATAGGATAGAGGATAGGATAGGATAGAGGATAGGATAGGATAGAGGATAGGATAGGATAGAGGATAGGATAGGATAGAGGGAAGGATAGGATAGAGGATAGGATAGGATAGAGGATAGGATAGGATACAGGATAGGATAGGGGATTGGATAGGATAGGGGATTGGATAGGATAGGGGATTGGATAGGATAGAGGATAGGATAGGATAGAGTATAGAATAGGATAGAGGATAGGATAGGATAGAGGATAGGGTAGGATTGAGGATAGGATAGGATAGAGGATAGGATAGGATAGAGGATAGGATAGGATAGAAGATAGGATAGGATAGAGGATAGGATAGGACAGAGGATAGGATAGGGGATTTGATAGGATAGAGGATAGGATAGGATAGAAGATAGGTTAGGATAGAGGATAGGATAGGATAGAGGATAGGATAGGGGATTTGATAGGATAGAGGATAGGATAGGATAGAAGATAGGTTAGGATAGAGGATAGGATAGGATAGAGGATAGGATAGACGATAGGATAGGATAGAGGATAGGATAGGATAGAGGATAGGATAGGATAGAGGACAGGATAGGATAGAGGATTGGATAGGATGGAGGAAAGGATCGGATTGAGGATAGATGATAGGATAGGATAGAGGATTGGATAGGATACAGGATAGGATAGGATAGAGGATAGGATAGGGGATTTGATAGGATAGAGGATAGGATAGGATAGAGGATAGGATAGACGATAGGATAGGATAGACGATAGGATAGGATAGACGATAGGATAGGATAGAGGATAGCATAGAGGATAGGATAGGATAGAGGACAGGATAGGATAGAGGATTGGATAGGATACAGGAAAGGATAGGATTGAGGATAGATGATAGGATAGGATAGAGGATAGGATAGGATTGAGGATAGGATAGGATAGAAGATAGGATAGACGATAGGATAGGATAGAGGATAGGATAGGATAGAGGATAGGATAGGATAGAGGATAGGATAGGGGATTTGATAGGATAGAGGATAGGATAGGATAGGATAGAGGATAGGATAGGACAGAGGATAGGATAAGGGATTTGATAGGACAGAGGATAGGATAGGATAGACGATAGGATAGGATAGATGATAGGATAGGATAGAGGATAGGATAGGTGATTTGATAGGATAGAGGATAGGATAGGATAGAAGATAGGATATGATAGAGGATAGGATAGGATAGAGGATAGGATAGGATAGAGGATAGGATGGGATAGAGGATAGGATAGGATAGAGGATATTATAGGATAGAGGATATGATAGGATAGAGGATAGGATAGGATAGAAGATAGGATAGGATAGAGGATTGGATAGGATAGAGGATAGGATAGGATAGAGGATAGGATAGGATAGAGGATAGGATAGGATAGAGGATAGGATAGGGTAGAGGATAGGATAGGATAGAGGATAGGATAGGATAGAGGATAGGATAGGATAGAGGATAGGATAGGATAGAGGATAGGATAGGATAGAGGATAGGATAGGATAGGGGATTTGATAGGACAGAGGATAGGATAGGATAGACGATAGGATAGGATAGATGATAGGATAGGATAGAGGATAGGATAGGGGATTTGATAGGATAGAGGATAGGATAGGATAGAAGATAGGATATGATAGAGGATAGGATAGGATAGAGGATAGGATAGCATAGAGGATAGGATGGGATAGAGGATAGGATAGGATAGAGGATATTATAGGATAGAGGATATGATAGGATAGAGGATAGGATAGGATAGAAGATAGGATAGGATAGAGGATTGGATAGGATAGAGGATAGGATAGGATAGAGGATAGGATAGGATAGAGGATAGGATAGGGGATTTGATAGGATAGAGGATAGGATAGGATAGAAGATAGGATATGATAGAGGATAGGATAGGATAGAGGATAGGATAGGATAGAGGATAGGATAGGATAGAGGATAGGATAGGATAGAGGACAGGATAGGATAGAGGATACGATATTATAGAGGAGAGGATCGAATAGAGGAAAGGATAGGGGATTGGATAGGATAGTTGATAGGATAGGATAGAGGATAGGATCGGGTAGAGAATCGGATAGGATAGATGATATTACAGGAAAGAGGATAGGATATGATAGAGGATCGGAGAAGATAGAGGATTGGATAGGATAGAGCATTGGATAGGATAGAGGATAGGATAGGATAGAGGATGTGATAGGATAGAGGATAGGATAGGATAGAGGATAGGATAGGATAGAGGATAGGATAGGGGATTGGATAGGATAGGGGATTGGATAGGATAGAGGATAGGATAGGGGATTGGATAGGATAGAGGATAGGATAGGATAGGATAGCGGATACGATATTGTAGAGGATAGGATAGGATAGAGGATAGGATCGGATAGAGGATAGTATAGGGGATTGGTTAGGATAGAGGATAGAATAGGATAGAGGATAGTATAGGATCGGATAGAGCATAGGATAGGGGATTGGATAGGATAGAGGATAGGATAGGATAGAGGATAGGATAGGATAGCGGATAGGATAGGGTAAAGTATAGAATAGGATAGAGGATAGGATAGGGTAGTGGATAGGATAGGATAGAGGGTAGGATAGGATAGAGGATAGGATAGGATAGAGGATAGGATAGGATAGAGGGAAGGATAGGATAGAGGATAGGATAGGATACAGGATAGGATAGGGGATTTGATAGGATAGAGGATAGGATAGGATAGAGGATAGGATAGACGATAGGATAGGATAGACGATAGGATAGGATAGACGATAGGATAGGATAGACGATAGGATAGGATAGAGGATAGCATAGAGGATAGGATAGGATAGAGGACAGGGTAGGATAGAGGATTGAATAGGATACAGGAAAGGATAGGATTGAGGATAGATGATAGGATAGGATAGAGGATAGGATAGGATTGAGGATAGGATAGGATAGAAGATAGGATAGACGATAGGATAGGATAGAGGATAGGATAGGATAGAGGATAGGATAGAGGATAGGGTAGGATAGAGGATAGGATAGGATAGAGGATAGGATAGGATAGAAGATAGGATATGATAGAGGATAGGATAGGATAGAGGATAGGATAGGATAGAGGATAGGATGGGATAGAGGATAGGATAGGATAGAGGATATGATAGGATAGAGGATAGGATAGGATAGAAGATAGGATAGGATAGAGGATAGGATAGGATAGAGGATAGGATAGGATAGAGGATAGGATAGGATAGAGGATAGGATAGGATAGAGGATAGGATAGGATAGAAGATAGGATAGACGATAGGATAGGATAGAGGATAGGATAGGATAGAGGATAGGATAGAGGATAGGATAGAGGATAGGGTAGGATAGAGGATAGGATAGGATAGAGTATAGGATAGGATAGAGGATAGGATAGAGGATAGGGTAGGATAGAGGATTGGATAGGATACAGGAAAGGAGAGGATTGAGGATAGATGATAGGATAGGATAGAGGCTGGGATAGGATACAGGATGGGATAGGATAGAGGATAGGATAGGGGATTTGATAGGACAGAGGATAGGATAGGATAGACGATAGGATAGGATAGATGATAGGATAGGATAGAGGATAGGATAGGTGATTTGATAGGATAGAGGATAGGATAGGATAGAAGATAGGATATGATAGAGGATAGGATAGGATAGAGGATAGGATAGGATAGAGGATAGGATGGGATAGAGGATAGGATAGGATAGAGGATATGATAGGATAGAGGATAGGATAGGATAGAAGATAGGATAGGATAGAGGATAGGATAGGATAGAGGATAGGATAGGATAGAGGATAGGATAGGATAGAGGATAGGATAGGATACAGGATAGGATGGGATAGAGGATAGGATAGGATAGAGGATAGGATAGGATAGGATAGAGGATAGGATAGGATAGAGGATAGGATAGGATAGAGGATAGGATAGGATAGAGGATAGGATAGGATAGAGGATAGGATAGGATAGAGGATAGGATAAGATAGAGGATAGGATAGGATAGAGGATAGGATAGGATAGAGGATAGGATAGGATAGAGGATAGGATAGGATAGAGGATAGGATAGAATAGAGGATAGGATAGGATAGAGGATAGGATAGGATAGAGGATAGGATAGGATAGAGGATAGGATAGGATAGAGGATAGGATAGGATAGAGGATAGGATAGGATAGAGGATAGGATAGGATAGAGGATAGGATAGGATAGAGGATAGGATAGGATAGAGGATAGGATAGGATAGAGGATAGGATAGGATAGAGGATAGGATAGGATAGAGGATAGGATAGGATAGAGGATAGGATAGGATAGAGGACAGGATAGGATAGAGGATTGGATAGGATACAGGAAAGGATAGGATTGAGGATAGATGATAGGATAGGATAGAGGATAGGATAGGATTGAGGATAGGATAGGATAGAAGATAGGATAGACGATAGGATAGGATAGAGGATAGGATAGGATAGAGGATAGGATAGGACAGAGGATAGGATAGAGGATAGGATAGAGGATAGGATAGGATAGAGGATAGGATAGGGGATTTGATAGGATAGAGGATAGGATAGGATAGGATAGAGGATAGGATAGGACAGAGGATAGGATAAGGGATTTGATAGGATAGAGGATAAGATAGGATAGAGGATAGGATAGGAAAGAGGCTAGGATAGACGATAGGATAGGATAGAGGATAGGATAGGATAGAGGATAGGATAGAGGATAGGGTAGGATAGAGGATAGGATAGGATAGAGTATAGGATAGGATAGAGGATAGGAAAGAGGATAGGGTTGGATAGAGGATAGGATAGGATAGAGGATTGGATAGGATACAGGAAAGGAGAGGATTGAGGATAGATGATAGGATAGGATAGAGGCTGGGATAGGATACAGGATGGGATAGGATAGAGGATAGGATAGGGGATTTGATAGGACAGAGGATAGGATAGGATAGACGATAGGATAGGATAGATGATAGGATAGGATAGAGGATAGGATAGGGGATTTGATAGGATAGAGGATAGGATAGGATAGAGGATAGGATAGAATAGAGGATAGGATAGGATAGAGGATAGGATAGGATAGAGGATAGGATAGGATAGAGGATAGGATAGGATAGAGGATAGGATAGGATAGAGGATAGGATAGGATAGAGGATAGGATAGGATAGAGGATAGGATAGGATAGAGGATAGGATAGGATAGAGGATAGGATAGGATAGAGGATAGGATAGGATAGAGGATAGGATAGGATAGAGGATAGGATAGGATAGAGGACAGGATAGGATAGAGGATTGGATAGGATACAGGAAAGGATAGGATTGAGGATAGATGATAGGATAGGATAGAGGATAGGATAGGATTGAGGATAGGATAGGATAGAAGATAGGATAGACGATAGGATAGGATAGAGGATAGGATAGGATAGAGGATAGGATAGGACAGAGGATAGGATAGAGGATAGGATAGAGGATAGGATAGGATAGAGGATAGGATAGGGGATTTGATAGGATAGAGGATAGGATAGGATAGGATAGAGGATAGGATAGGACAGAGGATAGGATAAGGGATTTGATAGGATAGAGGATAAGATAGGATAGAGGATAGGATAGGAAAGAGGCTAGGATAGACGATAGGATAGGATAGAGGATAGGATAGGATAGAGGATAGGATAGAGGATAGGGTAGGATAGAGGATAGGATAGGATAGAGTATAGGATAGGATAGAGGATAGGAAAGAGGATAGGGTTGGATAGAGGATAGGATAGGATAGAGGATTGGATAGGATACAGGAAAGGAGAGGATTGAGGATAGATGATAGGATAGGATAGAGGCTGGGATAGGATACAGGATGGGATAGGATAGAGGATAGGATAGGGGATTTGATAGGACAGAGGATAGGATAGGATAGACGATAGGATAGGATAGATGATAGGATAGGATAGAGGATAGGATAGGGGATTTGATAGGATAGAGGATAGGATAGGATAGAAGATAGGATATGATAGAGGATAGGATAGCATAGAGGATAGGATAGGATAGAGGATAGGATGGGATAGAGGATAGGATAGGATAGAGGATATTATAGGATAGAGGATATGATAGGATAGAGGATAGGATAGGATAGAAGATAGGATAGGATAGAGGATTGGATAGGATAGAGGATAGGATAGGATAGAGGATAGGATAGGATAGAGGATAGGATAGGATAGAAGATAGGATAGGATAGAGGATAGGATAGGATAGAGGATAGGATAGGATAGAGGATAGGATAGGATAGAGGATAGGATAGGATAGACGATAGGATAGGATAGAGGATAGGATAGGATAGAGGATAGGATAGGATAGAGGATAGGATAGGATAGAGGATTGGATAGGATGCAGGAAAGGATCGGATTGAGAATAGATGATAGGATAGGATAGAGGATTGGATAGGATACAGGATAGGATAGGATAGAGGATAGGATAGGGGATTTGATAGGATAGAGGATAGGATAGGATAGAGGATAGGATAGACGATAGGATAGGATAGACGATAGGATAGGATAGACGATAGGATAGGATAGACGATAGGATAGGATAGAGGATAGCATAGAGGATAGGATAGGATAGAGGACAGGATAGGATAGAGGATTGGATAGGATACAGGAAAGGATAGGATTGAGGATAGATGATAGGATAGGATAGAGGATAGGATAGGATTGAGGATAGGATAGGATAGAAGATAGGATAGACGATAGGATAGGATAGAGGATAGGATAGGATAGAGGATAGGATAGGATAGAGGATAGGATAGGATAGAGGATAGGATAGACGATAGGATAGGATAGAGGATAGGATAGGATAGAGGATAGGATAGGATAGAGGATAGGATAGGATAGAGGATAGGATAGGATAGAGGATAGGATAGGATAGAGGATTGGATAGGATGCAGGAAAGGATCGGATTGAGAATAGATGATAGGATAGGATAGAGGATTGGATAGGATACAGGATAGGATAGGATAGAGGATAGGATAGGGGATTTGATAGGATAGAGGATAGGATAGGATAGAGGATAGGATAGACGATAGGATAGGATAGACGATAGGATAGGATAGACGATAGGATAGGATAGAGGATAGCATAGAGGATAGGATAGGATAGAGGACAGGATAGGATAGAGGATTGGATAGGATACAGGAAAGGATAGGATTGAGGATAGGATAGGATAGAGGATAGGATAGGATAGAGGATAGGATAGGATAGAGGATAGGATAGGACAGAGGATAGGATAGAGGATAGGATAGAGGATAGGATAGGATAGAGGATAGGATAGGGGATTTGATAGGATAGAGGATAGGATAGGATAGGATAGAGGATAGGATAGGACAGAGGATAGGATAAGGGATTTGATAGGATAGAGGATAAGATAGGATAGAGGATAGGATAGGAAAGAGGCTAGGATAGACGATAGGATAGGATAGAGGATAGGATAGGATAGAGGATAGGATAGAGGATAGGGTAGGATAGAGGATAGGATAGGATAGAGTATAGGATAGGATAGAGGATAGGAAAGAGGATAGGGTTGGATAGAGGATAGGATAGGATAGAGGATTGGATAGGATACAGGAAAGGAGAGGATTGAGGATAGATGATAGGATAGGATAGAGGCTGGGATAGGATACAGGATGGGATAGGATAGAGGATAGGATAGGGGATTTGATAGGACAGAGGATAGGATAGGATAGACGATAGGATAGGATAGATGATAGGATAGGATAGAGGATAGGATAGGGGATTTGATAGGATAGAGGATAGGATAGGATAGAAGATAGGATATGATAGAGGATAGGATAGCATAGAGGATAGGATAGGATAGAGGATAGGATGGGATAGAGGATAGGATAGGATAGAGGATATTATAGGATAGAGGATATGATAGGATAGAGGATAGGATAGGATAGAAGATAGGATAGGATAGAGGATTGGATAGGATAGAGGATAGGATAGGATAGAGGATAGGATAGGATAGAGGATAGGATAGGATAGAAGATAGGATAGGATAGAGGATAGGATAGGATAGAGGATAGGATAGGATAGAGGATAGGATAGGATAGAGGATAGGATAGGATAGACGATAGGATAGGATAGAGGATAGGATAGGATAGAGGATAGGATAGGATAGAGGATAGGATAGGATAGAGGATTGGATAGGATGCAGGAAAGGATCGGATTGAGAATAGATGATAGGATAGGATAGAGGATTGGATAGGATACAGGATAGGATAGGATAGAGGATAGGATAGGGGATTTGATAGGATAGAGGATAGGATAGGATAGAGGATAGGATAGACGATAGGATAGGATAGACGATAGGATAGGATAGACGATAGGATAGGATAGACGATAGGATAGGATAGAGGATAGCATAGAGGATAGGATAGGATAGAGGACAGGATAGGATAGAGGATTGGATAGGATACAGGAAAGGATAGGATTGAGGATAGATGATAGGATAGGATAGAGGATAGGATAGGATTGAGGATAGGATAGGATAGAAGATAGGATAGACGATAGGATAGGATAGAGGATAGGATAGGATAGAGGATAGGATAGGATAGAGGATAGGATAGGATAGAGGATAGGATAGACGATAGGATAGGATAGAGGATAGGATAGGATAGAGGATAGGATAGGATAGAGGATAGGATAGGATAGAGGATAGGATAGGATAGAGGATAGGATAGGATAGAGGATTGGATAGGATGCAGGAAAGGATCGGATTGAGAATAGATGATAGGATAGGATAGAGGATTGGATAGGATACAGGATAGGATAGGATAGAGGATAGGATAGGGGATTTGATAGGATAGAGGATAGGATAGGATAGAGGATAGGATAGACGATAGGATAGGATAGACGATAGGATAGGATAGACGATAGGATAGGATAGAGGATAGCATAGAGGATAGGATAGGATAGAGGACAGGATAGGATAGAGGATTGGATAGGATACAGGAAAGGATAGGATTGAGGATAGGATAGGATAGAGGATAGGATAGGATAGAGGATAGGATAGGATAGAGGATAGGATAGGATAGAGGATAGGATAGGATAGAGGATAGGATAGACGATAGGATAGGATAGAGGATAGGATAGGATAGAGGATAGGATAGGATAGAGGATAGGATAGGATAGAGGATTGGATAGGATGCAGGAAAGGATCGGATTGAGGATAGATGATAGGATAGGATAGAGCATTGGATAGGATACAGGATAGGATAGGATAGAGGATAGGATAGGGGATTTGATAGGATAGAGGATAGGATAGGATAGAGGATAGGATAGACGATAGGATAGGATAGACGATAGGATAGGATAGACGATAGGATAGGATAGAGGATAGCATAGAGGATAGGATAGGATAGAGGACAGGATAGGATAGAGGATTGGATAGGATACAGGAAAGGATAGGATTGAGGATAGATGATAGGATAGGATAGAGGATAGGATAGGATTGAGGATAGGATAGGATAGAAGATAGGATAGACGATAGGATAGGATAGAGGATAGGATAGGATAGAGGATAGGATAGGATAGAGGATAGGAAAGAGGATAGGGTAGGATAGAGGATAGGATAGGATAGAGGATTGGATAGGATACAGGAAAGGAGAGGATTGAGGATAGATGATAGGATAGGATAGAGGCTGGGATAGGATACAGGATGGGATAGGATAGAGGATAGGATAGGGGATTTGATAGGACAGATGATAGGATAGGATAGACGATAGGATAGGATAGATGATAGGATAGGATAGAGGATAGGATAGGGGATTTGATAGGATAGAGGATAGGATAGGATAGAAGATAGGATATGATAGAGGATAGGATAGGATAGAGGATAGGATAGGATAGAGGATAGGATGGGATAGAGGATAGGATAGGATAGAGGATATTATAGGATAGAGGATATGATAGGATAGAGGATAGGATAGGATAGAAGATAGGATAGGATAGAGGATAGGATAGGATAGAGGATAGGATAGGATAGAGGATAGGATAGGATAGAGGATAGGATGGGATAGAGGATAGGATAGGATAGAGGATAGGATAGGATAGGATAGAGGATAGGATAGGATAGAGGATAGGATAGGATAGAGGATAGGATAGGATAGAGGATAGGATAGGATAGAGGATAGGATAGGATAGAGGATAGGATAAGATAGAGGATAGGATAGGATAGAGGATAGGATAGGATAGAGGATAGGATAGGATAGAGGATAGGATAGGATAGAGGATAGGATAGAATAGAGGATAGGATAGGATAGAGGATAGGATAGGATAGAGGATAGGATAGGATAGAGGATAGGATAGGATAGAGGATAGGATAGGATAGAGGATAGGATAGGATAGAGGATAGGATAGGATAGAGGATAGGATAGGATAGAGGATAGGATAGGATAGAGGATAGGATAGGATAGAGGATAGGATAGGATAGAGGATAGGATAGGATAGAGGACAGGATAGGATAGAGGATTGGATAGGATACAGGAAAGGATAGGATTGAGGATAGATGATAGGATAGGATAGAGGATAGGATAGGATTGAGGATAGGATAGGATAGAAGATAGGATAGACGATAGGATAGGATAGAGGATAGGATAGGATAGAGGATAGGATAGGACAGAGGATAGGATAGAGGATAGGATAGAGGATAGGATAGGATAGAGAATAGGATAGGGGATTTGATAGGATAGAGGATAGGATAGGATAGGATAGAGGATAGGATAGGACAGAGGATAGGATAGGATAGAGGATAGGATAGGACAGAGGATAGGATAAGGGATTTGATAGGATAGAGGATAAGATAGGATAGAGGATAGGATAGGAAAGAGGCTAGGATAGACGATAGGATAGGATAGAGGATAGGATAGGATAGAGGATAGGATAGAGGATAGGGTAGGATAGAGGATAGGATAGGATAGAGTATAGGATAGGATAGAGGATAGGAAAGAGGATAGGGTTGGATAGAGGATAGGATAGGATAGAGGATTGGATAGGATACAGGAAAGGAGAGGATTGAGGATAGATGATAGGATAGGATAGAGGCTGGGATAGGATACAGGATGGGATAGGATAGAGGATAGGATAGGGGATTTGATAGGACAGAGGATAGGATAGGATAGACGATAGGATAGGATAGATGATAGGATAGGATAGAGGATAGGATAGGGGATTTGATAGGATAGAGGATAGGATAGGATAGAAGATAGGATATGATAGAGGATAGGATAGCATAGAGGATAGGATAGGATAGAGGATAGGATGGGATAGAGGATAGGATAGGATAGAGGATATTATAGGATAGAGGATATGATAGGATAGAGGATAGGATAGGATAGAAGATAGGATAGGATAGAGGATTGGATAGGATAGAGGATAGGATAGGATAGAGGATAGGATAGGATAGAGGATAGGATAGGATAGAAGATAGGATAGGATAGAGGATAGGATAGGATAGAGGATAGGATAGGATAGAGGATAGGATAGGATAGAGGATAGGATAGGATAGACGATAGGATAGGATAGAGGATAGGATAGGATAGAGGATAGGATAGGATAGAGGATAGGATAGGATAGAGGATTGGATAGGATGCAGGAAAGGATCGGATTGAGAATAGATGATAGGATAGGATAGAGGATTGGATAGGATACAGGATAGGATAGGATAGAGGATAGGATAGGGGATTTGATAGGATAGAGGATAGGATAGGATAGAGGATAGGATAGACGATAGGATAGGATAGACGATAGGATAGGATAGACGATAGGATAGGATAGACGATAGGATAGGATAGAGGATAGCATAGAGGATAGGATAGGATAGAGGACAGGATAGGATAGAGGATTGGATAGGATACAGGAAAGGATAGGATTGAGGATAGATGATAGGATAGGATAGAGGATAGGATAGGATTGAGGATAGGATAGGATAGAAGATAGGATAGACGATAGGATAGGATAGAGGATAGGATAGGATAGAGGATAGGATAGGATAGAGGATAGGATAGGATAGAGGATAGGATAGACGATAGGATAGGATAGAGGATAGGATAGGATAGAGGATAGGATAGGATAGAGGATAGGATAGGATAGAGGATAGGATAGGATAGAGGATAGGATAGGATAGAGGATTGGATAGGATGCAGGAAAGGATCGGATTGAGAATAGATGATAGGATAGGATAGAGGATTGGATAGGATACAGGATAGGATAGGATAGAGGATAGGATAGGGGATTTGATAGGATAGAGGATAGGATAGGATAGAGGATAGGATAGACGATAGGATAGGATAGACGATAGGATAGGATAGACGATAGGATAGGATAGAGGATAGCATAGAGGATAGGATAGGATAGAGGACAGGATAGGATAGAGGATTGGATAGGATACAGGAAAGGATAGGATTGAGGATAGATGATAGGATAGGATAGAGGATAGGATAGGATTGAGGATAGGATAGGATAGAAGATAGGATAGACGATAGGATAGGATAGAGGATAGGATAGGATAGAGGATAGGATAGGATAGAGGATAGGAAAGAGGATAGGGTAGGATAGAGGATAGGATAGGATAGAGGATTGGATAGGATACAGGAAAGGAGAGGATTGAGGATAGATGATAGGATAGGATAGAGGCTGGGATAGGATACAGGATGGGATAGGATAGAGGATAGGATAGGGGATTTGATAGGACAGATGATAGGATAGGATAGACGATAGGATAGGATAGATGATAGGATAGGATAGATGATAGGATAGGGGATTTGATAGGATAGAGGATAGGATAGGATAGAAGATAGGATATGATAGAGGATAGGATAGGATAGAGGATAGGATAGGATAGAGGATAGGATGGGATAGAGGATAGGATAGGATAGAGGATATTATAGGATAGAGGATATGATAGGATAGAGGATAGGATAGGATAGAAGATAGGATAGGATAGAGGATTGGATAGGATAGAGGATAGGATAGGATAGAGGATAGGATAGGATAGAGGATAGGATAGGATAGAAGATAGGATAGGATAGAGGATAGGATAGGATAGAGGATAGGATAGGATAGAGGATAGGATAGGATAGAGGATAGGATAGGATAGAGGATAGGATAGGATAGAGGATAGGATAGACGATAGGATAGGATAGAGGATAGGATAGGATAGAGGATAGGATAGGATAGAGGATAGGATAGGATAGATGATAGGATAGGATAGAGGATTGGATAGGATGCAGGAAAGGATCGGATTGAGAATAGATGACAGGATAGGATAGAGGATTGGATAGGATACAGGATAGGATAGGATAGAGGATAGGATAGGGGATTTGATAGGATAGAGGATAGGATAGGATAGAGGATAGGATAGACGATAGGATAGGATAGACGATAGGATAGGATAGACGATAGGATAGGATAGAGGATAGCATAGAGGATAGGATAGGATAGAGGACAGGATAGGATAGAGGATTGGATAGGATACAGGAAAGGATAGGATTGAGGATAGATGATAGGATAGGATAGAGGATAGGATAGGATTGAGGATAGGATAGGATAGAAGATAGGATAGACGATAGGATAGGATAGAGGATAGGATAGGATAGAGGATAGGATAGGATAGAGGATAGGATAGGATAGAGGATAGGATAGGATAGAGGATAGGATAGACGATAGGATAGGATAGAGGATAGGATAGGATAGAGGATAGGATAGGATAGAGGATAGGATAGGATAGAGGATAGGATAGGATAGAGGATTGGATAGGATGCAGGAAAGGATCGGATTGAGAATAGATGATAGGATAGGATAGAGGATTGGATAGGATACAGGATAGGATAGGATAGAGGATAGGATAGGGGATTTGATAGGATAGAGGATAGGATAGGATAGAGGATAGGATAGACGATAGGATAGGATAGACGATAGGATAGGATAGACGATAGGATAGGATAGAGGATAGCATAGAGGATAGGATAGGATAGAGGACAGGATAGGATAGAGGATTGGATAGGATACAGGAAAGGATAGGATTGAGGATAGGATAGGATAGAGGATAGGATAGGATAGAGGATAGGATAGGATAGAGGATAGGATAGGATACAGGATAGGATAGGATAGAGGATAGGATAGACGATAGGATAGGATAGAGGATAGGATAGGATAGAGGATAGGATAGGATAGAGGATAGGATAGGATAGAGGATTGGATAGGATGCAGGAAAGGATCGGATTGAGGATAGATGATAGGATAGGATAGAGGATTGGATAGGATACAGGATAGGATAGGATAGAGGATAGGATAGGGGATTTGATAGGATAGAGGATAGGATAGGATAGAGGATAGGATAGACGATAGGATAGGATAGACGATAGGATAGGATAGACGATAGGATAGGATAGAGGATAGCATAGAGGATAGGATAGGATAGAGGACAGGATAGGATAGAGGATTGGATAGGATACAGGAAAGGATAGGATTGAGGATAGATGATAGGATAGGATAGAGGATAGGATAGGATTGAGGATAGGATAGGATAGAAGATAGGATAGACGATAGGATAGGATAGAGGATAGGATAGGATAGAGGATAGGATAGGATAGAGGATAGGATAGGATAGAGGATAGGATAGACGATAGGATAGGATAGAGGATAGGATAGGATAGAGGATAGGATAGGATAGAGGATAGGATAGGATAGAGGATAGGATAGGATAGAGGATTGGATAGGATGCAGGAAAGGATCGGATTGAGAATAGATGATAGGATAGGATAGAGGATTGGATAGGATACAGGATAGGATAGGATAGAGGATAGGATAGGGGATTTGATAGGATAGAGGATAGGATAGGATAGAGGATAGGATAGACGATAGGATAGGATAGACGATAGGATAGGATAGACGATAGGATAGGATAGAGGATAGCATAGAGGATAGGATAGGATAGAGGACAGGATAGGATAGAGGATTGGATAGGATACAGGAAAGGATAGGATTGAGGATAGGATAGGATAGAGGATAGGATAGGATAGAGGATAGGATAGGATAGAGGATAGGATAGGATAGAGGATAGGATAGGATACAGGATAGGATAGGATAGAGGATAGGATAGACGATAGGATAGGATAGAGGATAGGATAGGATAGAGGATAGGATAGGATAGAGGATAGGATAGGATAGAGGATTGGATAGGATGCAGGAAAGGATCGGATTGAGGATAGATGATAGGATAGGATAGAGGATTGGATAGGATACAGGATAGGATAGGATAGAGGATAGGATAGGGGATTTGATAGGATAGAGGATAGGATAGGATAGAGGATAGGATAGACGATAGGATAGGATAGACGATAGGATAGGATAGACGATAGGATAGGATAGAGGATAGCATAGAGGATAGGATAGGATAGAGGACAGGATAGGATAGAGGATTGGATAGAATACAGGAAAGGATAGGATTGAGGATAGATGATAGGATAGGATAGAGGATAGGATAGGATTGAGGATAGGATAGGATAGAAGATAGGATAGACGATAGGATAGGATAGAGGATAGGATAGGATAGAGGATAGGATAGGATAGAGGATAGGATAGGGGATTTGATAGGATAGAGGATAGGATAGGATAGGATAGAGGATAGGATAGGACAGAGGATAGGATAAGGGATTTGATAGGATAGAGGATAAGATAGGATAGAGGATAGGATAGGAAAGAGGATATGATAGACGATAGGATAGGATAGAGGATAGGATAGGATAGAGGATAGGATAGGATAGAGTATAGGATAGGATAGAGGATAGGATAGAGGATAGGGTAGGATAGAGGATAGGATAGGATAGAGGATTGGATAGGATACAGGAAAGGAGAGGATTGAGGATAGATGATAGGATAGGATAGAGGCTGGGATAGGATACAGGATGGGATAGGATAGAGGATAGGATAGGATAGAGGATAGGATAGGATAGAGGATAGGATAGGATAGAGGATAGGATAGGATAGAGGATAGGATAGGATAGAGGATAGGATAGGATAGAGGATAGGATAGGATAGAGGATAGGATAGGATAGAGGATAGGATAGGATAGAGGATAGGATAGGATAGAGGATAGGATAGGACAGAGGATAGGATAGGATAGAGGATAGGATAGGATAGAGGATAGGATAGGATAGAGGATAGGATAGGATAGAGGATAGGATAGAATAGAGGATAGGATAGGATAGAGGATAGGATAGGATAGAGGATAGGATAGGATAGAGGATAGGATAGGATAGAGGATAGGATAGGATAGAGGATAGGATAGGATAGAGGATAGGATAGGATAGAGGATAGGATAGGATAGAGGATAGGATAGGATAGAGGATAGGATAGGATAGAGGATAGGATAGGATAGAGGATAGGATAGACGATAGGATAGGATAGAGGATTGGATAGGATGCAGGATAGGATAGGATAGAGGATAGGATAGGGGATTTGATAGGATAGAGGATAGGATAGGATAGAGGATAGGATAGACGATAGGATAGGATAGACGATAGGATAGGATAGACGATAGGATAGGATAGAGGATAGCATAGAGGATAGGATAGGATAGAGGACAGGATAGGATAGAGGATTGGATAGGATACAGGAAAGGATAGGATTGAGGATAGGATAGGATAGAGGATAGGATAGGATAGAGGATAGGATAGGATAGAGGATAGGATAGGATAGAGGATAGGATAGGATAGAGGATAGGATAGGATAGAGGATAGGATAGACGATAGGATAGGATAGAGGATAGGATAGGATAGAGGATAGGATAGGATAGAGGATAGGATAGGATAGAGGATTGGATAGGATGCAGGAAAGGATCGGATTGAGGATAGATGATAGGATAGGATAGAGGATTGGATAGGATACAGGATAGGATAGGATAGAGGATAGGATAGGGGATTTGATAGGATAGAGGATAGGATAGGATAGAGGATAGGATAGACGATAGGATAGGATAGACGATAGGATAGGATAGACGATAGGATAGGATAGAGGATAGCATAGAGGATAGGATAGGATAGAGGACAGGATAGGATAGAGGATTGGATAGGATACAGGAAAGGATAGGATTGAGGATAGGATAGGATAGAGGATAGGATAGGATAGAGGATAGGATAGGATAGAGGATAGGATAGGATAGAGGATAGGATAGGATAGAGGATAGGATAGGATAGAGGATAGGATAGACGATAGGATAGGATAGAGGATAGGATAGGATAGAGGATAGGATAGGATAGAGGATAGGATAGGATAGAGGATTGGATAGGATGCAGGAAAGGATCGGATTGAGGATAGATGATAGGATAGGATAGAGGATTGGATAGGATACAGGATAGGATAGGATAGAGGATAGGATAGGGGATTTGATAGGATAGAGGATAGGATAGGATAGAGGATAGGATAGACGATAGGATAGGATAGACGATAGGATAGGATAGACGATAGGATAGGATAGAGGATAGCATAGAGGATAGGATAGGATAGAGGACAGGATAGGATAGAGGATTGGATAGGATACAGGAAAGGATAGGATTGAGGATAGATGATAGGATAGGATAGAGGATAGGATAGGATTGAGGATAGGATAGGATAGAAGATAGGATAGACGATAGGATAGGATAGAGGATAGGATAGGATAGAGGATAGGATAGGATAGAGGATAGGATAGGGGATTTGATAGGATAGAGGATAGGATAGGATAGGATAGAGGATAGGATAGGACAGAGGATAGGATAAGGGATTTGATAGGATAGAGGATAAGATAGGATAGAGGATAGGATAGGAAAGAGGATAGGATAGACGATAGGATAGGATAGAGGATAGGATAGGATAGAGGATAGGATAGGATAGAGTATAGGATAGGATAGAGGATAGGATAGAGGATAGGGTAGGATAGAGGATAGGATAGGATAGAGGATTGGATAGGATACAGGAAAGGAGAGGATTGAGGATAGATGATAGGATAGGATAGAGGCTGGGATAGGGTACAGGATGGGATAGGATAGAGGATAGGATAGGATAGAGGATAGGATAGGATAGAGGATAGGATAGGATAGAGGATAGGATAGGATAGAGGATAGGATAGGAAAGAGGATAGGATAGGATAGAGGATAGGATAGGATAGAGGATAGGATAGGATAGAGGATAGGATAGGATAGAGGATAGGATAGGATAGAGGATAGGATAGGATAGAGGATAGGATAGGATAGAGGATAGGATAGGATAGAGGATAGGATAGGATAGAGGATAGGATAGGATAGAGGATGGGATAGGATAGAGGATAGGATAGGATAGAGGATAGGATAGGATAGAGGATAGGATAGGATAGAGGATAGGATAGGATAGAGGATAGGATAGAATAGAGGATAGGATAGGATAGAGGATAGGATAGGATAGAGGATAGGATAGGATAGAGGATAGGATAGGATAGAGGATAGGATAGGATAGAGGATAGGATAGGATAGAGGATTGGATAGGATACAGGAAAGGAGAGGATTGAGGATAGATGATAGGATAGGATAGAGGCTGGGATAGGATACAGGATGGGATAGGATAGAGGATAGGATAGGATAGAGGATAGGATAGGATAGAGGATAGGATAGGATAGAGGATAGGATAGGATAGAGGATAGGATAGGATAGAGGATAGGATAGGATAGAGGATAGGATAGGATAGAGGATAGGATATGATAGAGGATAGGATAGGATAGAGGATAGGATAGAATAGAGGATAGGATAGGATAGAGGATAGGATAGGATAGAGGATAGGATAGGATAGAGGATAGGATAGGATAGAGGATAGGATAGGATAGAGGATAGGATAGGATAGAGGATAGGATAGGATAGAGGATAGGATAGGATAGAGGATAGGATAGGATAGAGGATAGGATAGGATAGAGGATAGGATAGGATAGAGGATAGGATAGGATAGAGGATAGGATAGGATAGAGGATAGGATAGGATAGAGGATAGGATAGGATAGAGGATAGGATAGGATAGAGGATAGGATAGGATAGAGAATAGGATAGGATAGAGGATAGGATAGGATAGAGGATAGGATAGGATAGAGGATAGGATAGGATAGAGGATAGGATAGGATAGAGGATAGGATAGGATAGAGGATAGGATAGGATAGAGGATACGATAGGATAGAGGATAGGATAGGATAGAGGATAGGATAGAATAGAGGATAGGATAGGATAGAGGATAGGATAGGATAGAGGATAGGATAGGATAGAGGATAGGATAGGATAGAGGATAGGATAGGATAGAGGATAGGATAGGATAGAGGATAGGATAGGATAGAGGATAGGATAGGATAGAGGATAGGATAGGATAGAGGATAGGATAGGATAGAGGATAGGATAGGATAGAGGGAAGGATAAGATAGAGGATAGGATAGGATAGAGGATAGGATAGGATACAGGATAGGATAGGGGATTGGATAGGATAGGGGATTGGATAGGATAGGGGATTGGATAGGATAGAGGATAGGATAGGATAGAGTATAGAATAGGATAGAGGATAGGATAGGATAGAGGATAGGGTAGGATTGAGGATAGGATAGGATAGAGGATAGGATAGGATAGAGGATAGGATAGGATAGAAGATAGGATAGGATAGAGGATAGGATAGGACAGAGGATAGGATAGGGGATTTGATAGGATAGAGGATAGGATAGGATAGAAGATAGGTTAGGATAGAGGATAGGATAGGATAGAGGATAGGATAGACGATAGGATAGGATAGAGGATAGGATAGGATAGAGGATAGGATAGGATAGAGGACAGGATAGGATAGAGGATTGGATAGGATGCAGGAAAGGATCGGATTGAGGATAGATGATAGGATAGGATAGAGGATTGGATAGGATACAGGATAGGATAGGATAGAGGATAGGATAGGGGATTTGATAGGATAGAGGATAGGATAGGATACAGGATAGGATAGGATAGAGGATAGGATAGGGGATTTGATAGGATAGAGGATAGGATAGGATAGAGGATAGGATAGACGATAGGATAGGATAGACGATAGGATAGGATAGACGATAGGATAGGATAGATGATAGCATAGAGGATAGGATAGACGATAGGATAGGATAGACGATAGGATAGGATAGACGATAGGATAGGATAGATGATAGCATAGAGGATAGGATAGGATAGAGGACAGGATAGGATAGAGGATTGGATAGGATACAGGAAAGGATAGGATTAAGGATAGATGATAGGATAGGATAGAGGATAGGATAGGATTGAGGATAGGATAGGATAGAAGATAGGATAGACGATAGGATAGGATAGAGGATAGGATAGGATAGAGGATAGGATAGGATAGAGGATAGGATAGGATAGAGGATAGGATAGGATAGAGGATAGTATAGGATAGAGGATAGGATAGGGGATTTGATAGGATAGAGGATAGGATAGGATAGGATAGAGTATAGGATAGGACAGAGGATAGGATAAGGGATTTGATAGGATAGAGGATAGGATAGGAAAGAGGATAGGATAGACGATAGGATAGGATAGAGGATAGGATAGGATAGAGGATAGGATAGAGGATAGGGTAGGATAGAGGATAGGATAGGATAGAGGATTGGATAGGATACAGGAAAGGAGAGGATTGAGGATAGATGATAGGATAGGATAGAGGCTGGGATAGGATACAGGATGGGATAGGATAGAGGATAGGATAGGGGATTTGATAGGACAGAGGATAGGATAGGATAGACGATAGGATAGGATAGATGATAGGATTGGATAGAGGATAGGATAGGGGATTTGATAGGATAGAGGATAGGATAGGATAGAAGATAGGATATGATAGAGGATAGGATAGGATAGAGGATAGGATAGGATAGAGGATAGGATGGGATAGAGGATAGGATAGGATAGAGGATATTATAGGATAGAGGATAGGATATGATAGAGGATACGTTATTATAGAGGATCGGAGAAGATAGAGGATTGGATAGGATAGAGGATTGGATAGGATAGAGGATAGGATAGGATAGAGGATGTGATAGGATAGAGGATAGGATAGGATAGAGGATAGGATAGGATAGAGGATAGGATAGGGGATTGGATAGGATAGGGGATTGGATAGGATAGAGGATAGTATAGGGGATCGGATAGGATAGAGGATAGGATAGGATAGGATAGCGGATACGATATTGTAGAGGATAGGATCGGATAGAGGATAGTATAGGGGATTGGTTAGGATAGAGGATAGAATAGGATAGAGGATAGTATAGGATCGGATAGAGCATAGGATAGGGGATTGGATAGGATAGAGGATAGGATAGGATAGAGGATAGGATAGGATAGCGGATAGGATAGGGTAAAGTATAGAATAGGATAGAGGATAGGATAGGGTAGTGGATAGGATAGGATAGAGGGTAGGATAGGATAGAGGATAGGATAGGATAGAGGATAGGATAGGATAGAGGGAAGGATAGGATAGAGGATAGGATAGGATACAGGATAGGATAGGGGATTTGATAGGATAGAGGATAGGATAGGATAGAGGATAGGATAGACGATAGGATAGGATAGACGATAGGATAGGATAGACGATAGGATAGGATAGACGATAGGATAGGATAGACGATAGGATAGGATAGACGATAGGATAGGATAGAGGATAGCATAGAGGATAGGATAGGATAGAGGACAGGATAGGATAGAGGATTGGATAGGATACAGGAAAGGATAGGATTGAGGATAGATGATAGGATAGGATAGAGGATAGGATAGGATTGAGGATAGGATAGGATAGAAGATAGGATAGACGATAGGATAGGATAGAGGATAGGATAGGATAGAGGATAGGATAGAGGATAGGGTAGGATAGAGGATAGGATAGGATAGAGGATTGGATAGGATACAGGAAAGGAGAGGATTGAGGATAGATGATAGGATAGGATAGAGGCTCGGATAGGATACAGGATGGGATAGGATAGAGGATAGGATAGGGGATTTGATAGGAGAGAGGATAGGATAGGATAGACGATAGGATATGATAGAGGATAGGATAGGATAGAGGATAGGATAGGATAGAGGATAGGATGGGATAGAGGATAGGATAGGATAGAGGATATGATAGAGGATAGGATAGGATAGAGGATAGGATAGGATAGAGGATAGGATGGGATAGAGGATAGGATAGGATAGAGGATATTATAGGATAGAGGATAGGATATGATAGAGGATACGTTATTATAGAGGATCGGAGAAGATAGAGGATGTGATAGGATAGAGGATAGGATAGGATAGAGGATAGGATAGGATAGAGGATAGGATAGGGGATTGGATAGGATAGGGGATTGGATAGGATAGAGGATAGGATAGGGGATCGGATAGGATAGAGGATAGGATAGGATAGGATAGCGGATACGATATTGTAGAGGATAGGATAGGATAGAGGATAGGATCGGATAGAGGATAGTATAGGGGATTGGTTAGGATAGAGGATAGAATAGGATAGAGGATAGTATAGGATCGGATAGAGCATAGGATAGGGGATTGGATAGGATAGAGGATAGGATAGGATAGAGGATAGGATAGGATAGCGGATAGGATAGGGTAAAGTATAGAATAGGATAGAGGATAGGATAGGGTAGTGGATAGGATAGGATAGAGGGTAGGATAGGATAGAGGATAGGATAGGATAGAGGATAGGATAGGATAGAGGGAAGGATAGGATAGAGGATAGGATAGGATACAGGATAGGATAGGGGATTTGATAGGATAGAGGATAGGATAGGATAGAGGATAGGATAGACGATAGGATAGGATAGACGATAGGATAGGATAGACGATAGGATAGGATAGACGATAGGATAGGATAGAGGATAGCATAGAGGATAGGATAGGATAGAGGACAGGATAGGATAGAGGATTGGATAGGATACAGGAAAGGATAGGATTGAGGATAGATGATAGGATAGGATAGAGGATAGGATAGGATTGAGGATAGGATAGGATAGAAGATAGGATAGACGATAGGATAGGATAGAGGATAGGATAGGATAGAGGATAGGATAGAGGATAGGGTAGGATAGAGGATAGGATAGGATAGAGTATAGGATAGGATAGAGGATAGGATAGAGGATAGGGTAGGATAGAGGATTGGATAGGATAGAGGATAGGATAGGATAGAGGATAGGATAGGATAGAGGATAGGATAGGATAGAGTATAGGATAGGATAGAGGATAGGATAGGGGATTTGATAGGATAGAGGATAGGATAGGATAAGATAGAGGATAGGATAGGACAGAGGATAGGATAAGGGATTTGATAGGATAGAGGATAAGATAGGATAGAAGATAGGATATGATAGGGGATAGGATAGGATAGAGGATAGGATAGGATAGAGGATAGGATGGGATAGAGGATAGGATAGGATAGAGGATATTATAGGATAGAGGATAGGATATGATAGAGGATACGTTATTATAGAGGATCGGAGAAGATAGAGGATTGGATAGGATAGAGGATTGGATAGGATAGAGGATAGGATAGGATAGAGGATGTGATAGGATAGAGGATAGGATAGGATAGAGGATAGGATAGGATAGAGGATAGGATAGGGGATTGGATAGGATAGGGGATTGGATAGGATAGAGGATAGGATAGGGGATTTGATAGGACAGAGGATAGGATAGGATAGACGATAGGATATGATAGATGATAGGATAGGATAGAGGATAGGATAGGTGATTTGATAGGATAGAGGATAGGATAGGATAGAAGATAGGATATGATAGAGGATAGGATAGGATAGAGGATAGGATAGGATAGAGGATAGGATGGGATAGAGGATAGGATAGGATAGACGATAGGATAGGATAGAGGACAGGATAGACGATAGGATAGGATAGAGGATAGGATAGAAGATAGGATAGGATAGAGGATAGGATAGGATAGAGGATAGGATAGGATAGAGGATAGGATAGGATAGAGGATAGGATAGAGGATAGGATAGGATAGAGGATAGGATAGGATAGAGGATAGGATAGAATAGAGGATAGGATAGGATAGAGGATAGGATAGGAATAGGTGGATTGGTGATTTGATAGGATAGAGGATAGGATAGGATAGAAGATATGATATGATAGAGGATAGGATAGGATAGAGGATAGGATAGGATAGAGGATAGGATAGGATAGGATAGAGGATAGGATAGGACAGAGGATAGGATAAGGGATTTGATAGGATAGAGGATAAGATAGGATAGAGGATAGGATAGGAAAGAGGATAGGATAGACGATAGGATAGGATAGAGGATAGGATAGGATAGAGGATAGGATAGAGGATAGGGTAGGATAGAGGATAGGATAGGATAGAGTATAGGATAGGATAGAGGATAGGATAGAGGATAGGGTAGGATAGAGGATAGGATAGGATAGAGGCTGGGATAGGATACAGGATGGGATAGGATAGAGGATAGTATAGGGGATTTGATAGGACAGAGGATAGGATAGGATAGACGATAGGATAGAGGATAGGATAGGGGATTTGATAGGACAGAGGATAGGATAGGATAGACGATAGGATAGGATAGATGATAGGATAGGATAGAGGATAGGATAGGGGATTTGATAGGATAGAGGATAGGATAGGATAGAAGATAGGATATGATAGAGGATAGGATAGGATAGAGGCTGGGATAGGATACAGGATGGGATAGGATAGAGGATAGGATAGGGGATTTGATAGGACAGAGGATAGGATAGGATAGACGATAGGATATGATAGATGATAGGATAGGATAGAGGATAGGATAGGTGATTTGATAGGATAGAGGATAGGATAGGATAGAAGATAGGATATGATAGAGGATAGGATAGGATAGAGGATAGGATAGGATAGAGGATAGGATGGGATAGAGGATAGGATAGGATAGACGATAGGATAGGATAGAGGACAGGATAGACGATAGGATAGGATAGAGGATAGGATAGAAGATAGGATAGGATAGAGGATAGGATAGGATAGAGGATAGGATAGGATAGAGGATAGGATAGGATAGAGGATAGGATAGAGGATAGGATAGGATAGAGGATAGGATAGGATAGAGGATAGGATAGAATAGAGGATAGGATAGGATAGAGGATAGGATAGGAATAGGTGGATTGGTGATTTGATAGGATAGAGGATAGGATAGGATAGAAGATATGATATGATAGAGGATAGGATAGGATAGAGGATAGGATAGGATAGAGGATAGGATGTGATAGAGGATAGGATAGGATAGAGGATATTATAGGATAGAGGATATGATAGGATAGAGGATAGGATAGGATAGAAGATAGGATAGGATAGGGGATTGGATAGGATAGAGGATAGGATAGGATAGAGGATAGGATAATATAGAGGATAGGATAGGATAGAGGATAGGATAGGATAGAGGATAGGATATGATAGAGGATAGGATAGGATAGAGGATAGGATAGGATAGAGGATAGGATAGGATAGAGGATAGGGTAGGATAGAGGATAGGGTAGGATAGAGGATAGGATAGGATAGAGGATAGGATAGGATAGAGGATAGGATAGGATAGAAGATAGGATAGGATAGAGGATAGGATAGGATAGAGGATAGGATAGAATAGAGGATAGGATAGGATAGAGGATAGGATAGGATAGAGGATAGGATAGGATAGAGGATAGGATAGGATAGAGGATAGGATAGGATAGAGGATAGGATAGGATAGAGGATAGGATAGGATAGAGGATAGGATAGGATAGAGGATAGGATAGGATAGAGGATAGGATAGGATAGAGGATAGGATAGGATAGAGGATAGGATAGGATAGAGGATAGGATAGGATAGAGGATAGGATAGGATAGAGGGAAGGATAAGATAGAGGATAGGATAGGATAGAGGATAGGATAGGATACAGGATAGGATAGGGGATTGGATAGGATAGGGGATTGGATAGGATAGGGGATTGGATAGGATAGAGGATAGGATAGGATAGAGTATAGAATAGGATAGAGGATAGGATAGGATAGAGGATAGGGTAGGATTGAGGATAGGATAGGATAGAGGATAGGATAGGATAGAGGATAGGATAGGATAGAAGATAGGATAGGATAGAGGATAGGATAGGATAGAGTACAGGATAGGATAGAGGATTGGATAGGATGCAGGAAAGGATCGGATTGAGGATAGATGATAGGATAGGATAGAGGATTGGATAGGATACAGGATAGGATAGGATAGAGGATAGGATAGGGGATTTGATAGGATAGAGGATAGGATAGGATACAGGATAGGATAGGATAGAGGATAGGATAGGGGATTTGATAGGATAGAGGATAGGATAGGATAGAGGATAGGATAGACGATAGGATAGGATAGACGATAGGATAGGATAGACGATAAGATAGGATAGAGGATAGCATAGAGGATAGGATAGGATAGAGGACAGGATAGGATAGAGGATTGGATAGGATACAGGAAAGGATAGGATTAAGGATAGATGATAGGATAGGATAGAGGATAGGATAGGATTGAGGATAGGATAGGATAGAAGATAGGATAGACGATAGGATAGGATAGAGGATAGGATAGGATAGAGGATAGGATAGGATAGAGGATAGGATAGGATAGAGGATAGGATAGGATAGAGGATAGGATAGGATAGAGGATAGGATAGGGGATTTGATAGGATAGAGGATAGGATAGGATAGGATAGAGGATAGGATAGGACAGAGGATTGGATAAGGGATTTGATAGGATAGAGGATAAGATAGGATAGAGGATAGGATAGGAAAGAGGATAGGATAGACGATAGGATAGGATAGAGGATAGGATAGGATAGAGGATAGGATAGATTATAGGGTAGGATAGAGGATAGGATAGGATAGAGGATAGGATAGGATAGAGGATAGGATAGGATAGAGTATAGGATAGGATAGAGGATAGGATAGGATAGAGGATAGGATAGGATAGAGGATAGGATAGGATAGAGGATAGGATAGGATAGAGGATAGGATAGGATAGAGGATAGGATAGGATAGAGGATAGGATAGGATAGGGGATTTGATATGATAGAGGATAGGATAGGATAGATGATAGGATAGGATAGAGGATAGGATAGGGGATTTGATAGGATAGAGGATAGGATAGGATAGAAGATAGGATATGATAGAGGATAGGATAGGATAGAGGATAGGATAGGATAGAGGATAGGATGGGATAGAGGATAGGATAGGATAGAGGATATTATAGGATAGTGGATATGATAGGATAGAGGATAGGATAGGATAGAGGATAGGATAGGATAGAGTATAGGATAGGATAGAGGATAGGATAGGATAGAGGATAGGATAGGATAGAGGATAGGATAGGATAGAGGATAGGATAGGATAGAGGATAGGATAGGATAGAGGATAGGATAGGATAGAGGATAGGATAGGATAGAGGATAGGATAGGATAGAGGATAGGATAGGATAGGGGATAGGATGGGATAGAGGATAGGATAGGGGATTTGATAGGATAGAGGATAGGATAGGATAGAAGATAGGATAGGATAGAGGATAGGATAGGACAGAGGATAGGATAGGGGATTTGATAGGATAGAGGATAGGATAGGATAGAGGATAGGATAGACGATAGGATAGGATAGACGATAGGATAGGATAGAGGATGGGATAGGATAGAGGATAGGATAGGATAGAGGATAGGATAGGATAGAGGATAGGATAGGATAGAGGATAGGATAGGATAGAGGATAGGATAGGATAGAGGATAGGATAGGATAGAGGATAGGATAGGATAGGATAGAGGATAGGATAGGATAGAGGATAGGATAGGATAGAGGATAGGATAGGATAGAGGATAGGATAGGATAGGGGGTTTGATATGATAGAGGATAGGATAGGATAGAAGATAGGATAGGATAGAGGATAGGATAGGATAGAGGATAGGATAGGGGATTTGATAGGATAGAGGATAGGATATGATAGAAGATAGGATAGGATAGAGGATAGGATAGGATAGAGGATAGGATAGGATAGAGGATAGGATAGAGAATAGGTTAGGATAGAGGACAGGATAGGATAGAGGATAGGATAGGACAGAGGATAGGATAGGATAGAGGATTGGATAGGATAGAGGATAGATGATAGGATAGGATAGAGGATAGGATAGGGGATTTGATAGGATAGAGGATAGGATAGGATAGAGGATAGGATAGACGATAGGATAGGATAGAGGATGGGATAGGATAGAGGATAGGATAGGATAGAGGATAGGATAGGATAGAGGATAGGATAGGATAGAGGATAGGATAGGATAGAGGATAGGATAGGATAGAGGATAGGATAGGATAGAGTATAGGATAGGATAGAGGATAGGATAGGATAGAGGATAGGATAGGATAGAGGATAGGATAGGATAGAGGATAGGATAGGATAGAGGATAGGATAGGATAGGGGATTTGATATGATAGAGGATAGGATAGGATAGGATAGAGGATAGGATAGGATAGAGGATAGGATAGGGGATTTGATAGGATAGATGATAGGGTAGGATAGAAGATAGGATAGGATAGAAGATAGGATAGGATAGAGGATAGGATAGATTATAGGGTAGGATAGAGGATAGGATAGGATAGAGTATAGGATAGGATAGAGGATAGGATAGAGGATAGGGTAGGATAGAGGATAGGATAGGATAGAGGATTGGATAGGATACAGGAAAGGAGAGGATTGAGGATAGATGATAGGATAGGATAGAGGCTGGGATAGGATACAGGATGGGATAGGATAGAGGATAGGATAGGGGATTTGATAGGACAGAGGATAGGATAGGATAGACGATAGGATAGGATAGATGATAGGATAGGATAGAGGATAGGATAGGGGATTTGATAGGATAGAGGATAGGATAGGATAGAAGATAGGATATGATAGAGGATAGGATAGGATAGAGGATAGGATAGGATAGAGGATAGGATGGGATAGAGGATAGGATAGGATAGAGGATATTATAGGATAGAGGATATGATAGGATAGAGGATAGGATAGGATAGAGGATAGGATAGGATAGAGGATAGGATAGGATAGAGGATAGGATAGGATAGAGGATAGGATAGGATAGAGGATAGGATAGGATAGAGGATAGGATAGGATACAGGATAGGATAGGATAGAGGATAGGATAGGATAGAGGATAGGATAGGATAGAGGATAGGATAGGATAGAGGATAGGATAGGATAGAGGATAGGATAGGATAGGGGATAGGATGGGATAGAGGATAGGATAGGGGATTTGATAGGATAGAGGATAGGATAGGATAGAAGATAGGATAGGATAGAGGATAGTATAGGACAGAGGATAGGATAGGGGATTTGATAGGATAGAGGATAGGATAGGATAGAGGATAGGATAGACGATAGGATAGGATAGACGATAGGATAGGATAGAGGATGGGATAGGATAGAGGATAGGATAGGATAGAGGATATTATAGGATAGAGGATAGGATAGGATAGAGGATAGGATAGGATAGAGGATAGGATAGGATAGAGGATAGGATAGGATAGAGGATAGGATAGGATAGAGGATAGGATAGGATAGAGGATAGGATAGGATAGAGGATAGGATAGGATAGGGGATTTGATATGATAGAGGATAGGATAGGATAGAAGATAGGATAGGATAGTGGATAGGATAGGATAGAGGATAGGATAGGGGATTTGATAGGATAGAGGATAGGATATGATAGAAGATAGGATAGGATAGAGGATAGGATAGGATAGAGAATAGGTTAGGATAGAGGACAGGATAGGATAGAGGATAGGATAGGACAGAGGATAGGATAGGATAGAGGATAGGACAGGATAGGTGATTTGATAGGATAGAGGATAGGATAGGATAGAGGATAGGATAGACGATAGGATAGGATAGACGATAGGATAGGATAGAGGATGGGATAGGATAGAGGATAGGATAGGATAGAGGATAGGATAGGATAGAGGATAGGATAGGATAGAGGATAGGATAGGATAGAGGATAGGATAGGATAGAGGATAGGATAGGATAGAGGATAGGATAGGATAGAGGATAGGATAGGATAGAGGATAGGATAGGATAGAGGATAGGATAGGATAGGGGATTTGATATGATAGAGGATAGGATAGGATAGAAGATAGGATAGGATAGAGGATAGGATAGGATAGAGGATAGGATAGGGGATTTGATAGGATAGAGGATAGGATATGATAGAAGATAGGATAGGATAGAGGATAGGATAGGATAGAGGATAGGATAGGATAGAGGATAGGATAGAGGATAGGATAGAGGATAGGATAGGATAGAGGATAGGATAGAGAATAGGTTAGGATAGAGGACAGGATAGGATAGAGGATAGGATAGGACAGAGGATAGGATAGGATAGAGGATTGGATAGGATAGAGGATAGATGATAGGATAGGATAGAGGATAGGATAGGATAGAGGATAGGATAGGGGATTTGATAGGATAGAGGATAGGATAGGATAGAGGATAGGATAGACGATAGGATAGGATAGAGGATGGGATAGGATAGAGGATAGGATAGGATAGAGGATAGGATAGGATAGAGGATAGGATAGGATAGAGGATAGGATAGGATAGAGGATAGGATAGGATAGAGGATAGGATAGGATAGAGGATAGGATAGGATAGAGGATAGGATAGGATAGAGGATAGGATAGGATAGAGGATAGGATAGGATAGAGGATAGGATAGGATAGGGGATTTGATATGATAGAGGATAGGATAGGATAGGATAGAGGATAGGATAGGATAGAGGATAGGATAGGATAGAGGATAGGATAGGGGATTTGATAGGATAGATGATAGGGTAGGATAGAAGATAGGATAGGATAGAGGATAGGATAGGATAGAGGATAGGATAGAGAATAGGTTAGGATAGAGGACAGGATAGGATAGAGGATAGGATAGGACAGAGGATAGGATAGGATAGAGGATTGGATAGGATAGAGGATAGATGATAGGATAGGATAGAGGATAGGATAGGGGATTTGATAGGATAGAGGATAGGATAGGATAGAGGATAGGATAGACGATAGGATAGGATAGAGGATGGGATAGGATAGAGGATAGGATAGGATAGAGGATAGGATAGGATAGAGGATAGGATAGGATAGAGGATAGGATAGGATAGAGGATAGGATAGGATAGAGGATAGGATAGGATAGAGGATAGGATAGGATAGAGGATAGGATAGGATAGAGGATAGGATAGGATAGAGGATAGGATAGGATAGAAGATAGGATAGGATAGGGGATTTGATATGATAGAGGATAGGATAGGATAGGATAGAGGATAGGATAGGATAGAGGATAGGATAGGGGATTTGATAGGATAGATGATAGGGTAGGATAGAAGATAGGATAGGAGAGAAGATAGGATAGGATAGAGGATAGGATAGGATAGAGGATAGGATAGGATAGAGGATTGGATAGGATAGAGGATAGATGATAGGATAGGATAGAGGATAGATGATAGGATAGGATAGAGGATAGGATAGGGGATTTGATAGGATAGAGGATAGGATAGACGATAGGATAGGATAGAGGATAGGATAGGATAGAGGATAGGATAGGATAGAGGATAGGATAGGATAGAGGATAGGATAGGATAGAGGATAGGATAGGATAGAGGATAGGATAGGATAGAGGATAGGATAGGATAGAGGATAGGATAGGATAGAGGATAGGATAGGATAGAGGATAGGATAGGATAGAGGATAGGATAGGATAGAGGATAGGATAGGATAGAGGATAGGATAGGATAGAGGATAGGATAGGATAGAGGATAGGATAGGATAGAGGATAGGATAGGATAGAGGATAGGATAGGATAGAGGATAGGATAGGATAGAGGATAGGATAGGATAGAGGATAGGATAGGATAGGGGATTTGATATGATAGAGGATAGGATAGGATAGAAGATAGGATAGGATAGAGGATAGGATAGGATAGAGGATAGGATAGGGGATTTGATAGGATAGATAATAGGATATGATAGAAGATAGGATAGGATAGAGGATAGGATAGGATAGAGGATACGATAGGATAGAGGATAGGATAGAGGATAGGATAGGATAGAGGATAGGATAGAGAATAGGTTAGGATAGAGGACAGGATAGGATAGAGGATAGGATAGGATAGAGGATTGGATAGGATAGAGGATAGATGATAGGATAGGATAGAGGATAGGATAGGGGATTTGATAGGATAGAGGATAGGATAGGATAGAGGATAGGATAGACGATAGGATAGGATAGAGGATGGGATAGGATAGAGGATAGGATAGGATAGAGGATAGGATAGGATAGAGGATAGGATAGGATAGAGGATAGGATAGGATAGAGGATAGGATAGGATAGAGGATAGGATAGGATAGAGGATAGGATAGGATAGAGGATAGGATAGGATAGAGGATAGGATAGGATAGAGGATAGAATAGGATAGAGGATAGGATAGGATAGAGGATAGGATAGGATAGAGGATAGGATAGGATAGAGGATAGGATAGGATAGAGGATAGGATAGGATAGGGGATTTGATATGATAGAGGATAGGATAGGATAGAAGATAGGATAGAGGATAGAATAGGATAGAGGATAGGATAGGATAGAGGATAGGATGGGATAGAGGATAGAATAGGGGATTTGATAGGATAGAGGATAGGATAGGATAGAAGATAGGATAGGATAGAGGATAGGATAGGACAGAGGATAGGATAGGGGATTTGATAGGATAGAGGATAGGATAGGATAGAGGATAGGATAGACGATAGGATAGGATAGAGGACAGGATAGACGATAGGATAGGATAGAGGATAGGATAGGATAGAGGATATTATAGGATAGAGGTTAGGATAGGATAGAGGATAGGATGGGATAGAGGATAGGATAGGATAGAGGATAGGATAGGGTAGAGGATAGGATAGAAGATAGGATAGGATAGAGGATAGGATAGGATAGAGGATAGGATAGGATAGAGGATAGGATAGAGGATAGGATAGGATAGAGGATAGGATAGAGAATAGGTTAGGATAGAGGACAGGATAGGATAGAGGATAGGATAGGATAGAGGATAGGATAGGATAGAGGATTGGATAGGATAGAGGATTGGATAGGATAGAGGATAGATGATAGGATAGGATAGAGGATAGGATAGGGGATTTGATAGGATAGAGGATAGGATAGGATAGAGGATAGGATAGACGATAGGATAGCATAGAGGATAGGATAGACGATAGGATAGGATAGACGATAGGATAGTATAGAGGATAGGATAGACAATAGGATAGGATAGAGGATAGGATAGGATAGAGGATAGGATAGGATAGAGGATAGGATAGGATAGAGGATAGGATAGGATAGAGGATAGGATAGGATAGAGGATAGGATAGGATAGAGGATAGGATAGGATAGAGGATAGGATAGGATAGAGGGTAGGATAGGATAGAGGATAGGATAGGATAGAGGATAGGATAGGATAGATGATAGGATAGAGAATAGGTTAGGATAGAGGACAGGATAGGATAGAGGATAGGATAGGATAGAGGATAGGATAGGATAGAGGATTGGATAGGATAGAGGATAGGATAGGATAGAGGATAGGATAGGGGATTTGATAGGATAGAGGATAGGATAGGATAGAGGATAGGATAGGATAGAGGATAGGATAGGATAGAGGATAGGATAGGGGATTTGATAGGATAGAGGATAGGATATGATAGAAGATAGGATAGGATAGAGGATAGGATAGGATAGAGGATAGGATAAGATAGAGGATAGGATAGAGGATAGGATAGGATAGAGGATAGGATAGAGAATAGGTTAGGATAGAGGACAGGATAGGATAGAGGATAGGATAGGATAGAGGATAGGATAGGATAGAGGATTGGATAGGATAGAGGATAGATGATAGGATAGGATAGAGGATAGGATAGGGGATTTGATAGGATAGAGGATAGGATAGGATAGAGTATAGGATAGACGATAGGATAGGATAGAGGATGGGATAGGATAGAGGATAGGATAGGATAGAGGATAGGATAGGATAGAGGATAGGATAGGATAGGGGATTTGATATGATAGAGGATAGGATAGGATAGAAGATAGGATAGGATAGAGGATAGGATAGGATAGAGGATAGGATAGGATAGAGGATTGGATAGGATAGAGGATAGATGATAGGATAGGATAGAGGATAGATGATAGGATAGGATAGAGGATAGGATAGGGGATTCGATAGGATAGAGGATAGGATAGGATAGAGGATAGGATAGACGATAGGATAGGATAGAGGATAGGATAGACGATAGGATAGGATAGAGGATAGGATAGGATAGAGGATAGGATAGGATAGAGGATAGGATAGGATAGAGGATAGGATAGGATAGAGGATAGGATAGGATAGAGGATAGGATAGGATAGAGGATAGGATAGGATAGAGGATAGGATAGGATAGAGGATAGGATAGGATAGGGGATTTGATATGATAGAGGATAGGATAGGATAGAAGATAGGATAGGATAGAGGATAGGATAGGACAGAGGATAGGATAGGGGATTTGATAGGATAGAGGATAGGATAGGATAGAGGATAGGATAGACGATAGGATAGGATAGAGGATGGGATAGGATAGAGGATAGGATAGGATAGAGGATAGGATAGGATAGAGGATAGGATAGGATAGAGGATAGGATAGGATAGAGGATAGGATAGGATAGAGGATAGGATAGGATAGAGGATAGGATAGGATAGAGGATAGGATAGGATAGAGGATAGGATAGGATAGAGGATAGGATAGGATGGAGGATAGGATAGGATAGAGGATAGGATAGGATAGAGGATAGGATAGGATAGAGGATAGGATAGGATAGAGGATAGGATAGGATAGATTATAGGATAGAGGATAGGATATGATAGAAGATAGGATAGGATAGAGGATAGGATAGGATAGAGGATAGGATAGGATAGAGGATAGGATAGGATAGAGGATAGGATAGAGGATAGGATAGGATAGAGGATAGGATAGAGAATAGGTTAGGATAGAGGACAGGATAGGATAGAGGATAGGATAGGATAGAGGATAGGATAGGATAGAGGATTGGATAGGATAGAGGATAGATGATAGGATAGGATAGAGGATAGGATAGGGGATTTGATAGGATAGTGGATAGGATAGGATAGAGGATAGGATAGACGATAGGATAGGATAGAGGATGGGATAGGATAGAGGATAGGATAGGATAGAGGATAGGATAGGATAGAGGATAGGATAGGATAGAGGATAGGATAGGATAGAGGATAGGATAGGATAGAGGATAGGATAGGATAGAGGATAGGATAGGATAGAGGATAGGATAGGATAGAGGATAGGATAGGATAGAGGATAGGTTAGGATAGAGGACAGGATAGGATAGAGGATAGGATAGGATAGAGGATAGGATAGGATAGAGGATTGGATAGGATAGAGGATAGGATAGGATAGAGGATAGGATAGGGGATTTGATAGGATAGAGGATAGGATAGGATAGAGGATAGGATAGGATAGAGGATAGGATAGGATAGAGGATAGGATAGGGGATTTGATAGGATAGAGGATAGGATATGATAGAAGATAGGATAGGATAGAGGATAGGATAGGATAGAGGATAGGATAGGATAGAGGATAGGATAGAGGATAGGATAGGATAGAGGATAGGATAGAGAATAGGTTAGGATAGAGGACAGGATAGGATAGAGGATAGGATAGGATAGAGGATAGGATAGGATAGAGGATTGGATAGGATAGAGGATAGATGATAGGATAGGATAGAGGATAGGATAGGATAGGGGATTTGATAGGATAGAGGATAGGATAGGATAGAGTATAGGATAGACGATAGGATAGGATAGAGGATGGGATAGGATAGAGGATAGGATAGGATAGAGGATAGGATAGGATAGAGGATAGGATAGGATAGAGGATAGGATAGGATAGAGGATAGGATAGGATAGAGGATAGGATAGGATAGAGGATAGGATAGGATAGAGGATAGGATAGGATAGAGGATAGGATAGGATAGAGGATAGGATAGGATAGAGGATAGGATAGGATAGAGGATAGGATAGGATAGGGGATTTGATATGATAGAGGATAGGATAGGATAGAAGATAGGATAGGATAGAGGATAGGATAGGATAGAGGATAGGATAGGATAGAGGATTGGATAGGATAGAGGATAGATGATAGGATAGGATAGAGGATAGATGATAGGATAGGATAGAGGATAGGATAGGGGATTTGATAGGATAGAGGATAGGATAGGATAGAGGATAGGATAGACGATAGGATAGGATAGAGGATAGGATAGACGATAGGATAGGATAGAGGATAGGATAGGATAGAGGATAGGATAGGATAGAGGATAGGATAGGATAGAGGATAGGATAGGATAGAGGATAGGATAGGATAGAGGATAGGATAGGATAGAGGATAGGATAGGATAGAGGATAGGATAGGATAGGGGATTTGATATGATAGAGGATAGGATAGGATAGAAGATAGGATAGGATAGAGGATAGGATAGGACAGAGGATAGGATAGGGGATTTGATAGGATAGAGGATAGGATAGGATAGAGGATAGGATAGACGATAGGATAGGATAGAGGATGGGATAGGATAGAGGATAGGATAGGATAGAGGATAGGATAGGATAGAGGATAGGATAGGATAGAGGATAGGATAGGATAGAGGATAGGATAGGATAGAGGATAGGATAGGATAGAGGATAGGATAGGATAGAGGATAGGATAGGATAGAGGATAGGATAGGATAGAGGATAGGATAGGATAGAGGATAGGATAGGATAGAGGATAGGATAGGATAGAGGATAGGATAGGATAGAGGATAGGATAGGATAGAGGATAGGATAGGATAGAGGATAGGATAGGATAGAGGATAGGATAGGATAGATTATAGGATAGAGGATAGGATATGATAGAAGATAGGATAGGATAGAGGATAGGATAGGATAGAGGATAGGATAGGATAGAGGATAGGATAGGATAGAGGATAGGATAGAGGATAGGATAGGATAGAGGATAGGATAGAGAATAGGTTAGGATAGAGGACAGGATAGGATAGAGGATAGGATAGGATAGAGGATAGGATAGGATAGAGGATTGGATAGGATAGAGGATAGATGATAGGATAGGATAGAGGATAGGATAGGGGATTTGATAGGATAGTGGATAGGATAGGATAGAGGATAGGATAGACGATAGGATAGGATAGAGGATGGGATAGGATAGAGGATAGGATAGGATAGAGGATAGGATAGGATAGAGGATAGGATAGGATAGAGGATAGGATAGGATAGAGGATAGGATAGGATAGAGGATAGGATAGGATAGAGGATAGGATAGGATAGAGGATAGGATAGGATAGAGGATAGGATAGGATAGAGGATAGGATAGGATAGAGGATAGGATAGGATAGGGGATTTGATATGATAGAGGATAGGATAGGATAGAAGATAGGATAGGATAGAGGATAGGATAGGATAGAGGATAGGATAGGATAGAGGATAGGATAGGATAGAGGATAGGATAGGATAGGGGATTTGATATGATAGAGGATAGGATAGGATAGAAGATAGGATAGGATAGAGGATAGGATAGGATAGAGGATAGGATAGGGGATTTGATAGGATAGAGGATAGGATATGATAGAAGATAGGATAGGATAGAGGATAGGATAGGATAGAGGATAGGATAGGATAGAGGATAGGATAGAGGATAGGATAGGATAGAGGATAGGATAGAGAATAGGTTAGGATAGAGGACAGGATAGGATAGCGGATAGGATAGGATAGAGGATAGGATAGGATAGAGGATTGGATAGGATAGAGGATAGATGATAGGATAGGATAGAGGATAGGATAGGGGATTTGATAGGATAGAGGATAGGATAGGATAGAGTATAGGATAGACGATAGGATAGGATAGAGGATGGGATAGGATAGAGGATAGGATAGGATAGAGGATAGGATAGGATAGAGGATAGGATAGGATAGAGGATAGGATAGGATAGAGGATAGGATAGGATAGAGGATAGGATAGGATAGAGGATAGGATAGGATAGAGGATAGGATAGGATAGAGGATAGGATAGGATAGAGGATAGGATAGGATATAGGATAGGATAGGATAGAGGATAGGATAGGATAGGGGATTTGATATGATAGAGGATAGGATAGGATAGAAGATAGGATAGGATAGAGGATAGGATAGGATAGAGGATAGGATAGGATAGAGGATAGGATAGGATAGAGGATAGGATAGGATAGGGGATTTGATATGATAGAGGATAGGATAGGATAGAAGATAGGATAGGATAGAGGATAGGATAGGATAGAGGATAGGATAGGGGATTTGATAGGACAGAGGATAGGATATGATAGAAGATAGGATAGGATAGAGGATAGGATAGGATAGAGGATAGGATAGGATAGAGGATAGGATAGAGGATAGGATAGGATAGAGGATAGGATAGAGAATAGGTTAGGATAGAGGACAGGATAGGATAGAGGATAGGATAGGATAGAGGATAGGATAGGATAGAGGATTGGATAGGATAGAGGATAGATGATAGGATAGGATAGAGGATAGGATAGGGGATTTGATAGGATAGAGGATAGGATAGACGATAGGATAGGATAGAGGATGGGATAGGATAGAGGATAGGATAGGATAGAGGATAGGATAGGATAGAGGATAGGATAGGATAGAGGATAGGATAGGATAGAGGATAGGATAGGATAGAGGATAGGATAGGATAGAGGATAGGATAGGATAGAGGATAGGATAGGATAGAGGATAGGATAGGATAGAGGATATGATAGGATAGAGGATAGGATAGGATAGGGGATTTGATATGATAGAGGATAGGATAGGATAGAAGATAGGATAGGATAGAGGATAGGATAGGATAGAGGATAGGATAGGGGATTTGATAGGATAGATGATAGGGTAGGATAGAAGATAGGATAGGATAGAAGATAGGATAGGATAGAGGATAGGATAGGATAGAGGATAGGATAGGATAGAGGATTGGATAGGATAGAGGATAGATGATAGGACAGGATAGAGGATAGATGATAGGATAGGATAGAGGATAGGATAGGGGATTTGATAGGATAGAGGATAGGATAGGATAGAGGATAGGATAGACGATAGGATAGGATAGAGGATAGGATAGGATAGAGGATAGGGTAGGATAGAGGATAGGATAGGATAGAGGATAGGATAGGATAGAGGATAGGATAGGATAGAGGATAGGATAGGATAGAGGATAGGATAGGATAGAGGATAGGATAGGATAGGGGATTTGATATGATAGAGGATAGGATAGGATAGAAGATAGGATAGAGGATAGAATAGGATAGAGGATAGGATAGGATAGAGGATAGGATAGGATAGAGGATAGGATGGGATAGAGGATACGATAGGGGATTTGATAGGATAGAGGATAGGATAGGATAGAAGATAGGATAGGATAGAGGATAGGATAGGACAGAGGATAGGATAGGGGATTTGATAGGATAGAGGATAGGATAGGATAGAGGATAGGATAGACGATAGGATAGGATAGACGATAGGATAGGATAGAGGATGGGATAGGATAGAGGATAGGATAGGATAGAGGATAGGATAGGATAGAGGATAGGATAGGATAGAGGATTGGATAGGATAGAGGATAGGATAGGATAGAGGATGGGCTAGGATAGGGGATTTGATATGATAGAGGATAGGATAGGATAGAAGATAGGATAGGATAGAGGATAGGATAGGATAGAGGATAGGATAGGGGATTTGATAGGATAGAGGATAGGATATGATAGAAGATAGGATAGGATAGAGGATAGGATAGGGTAGAGGATAGGATAGAGAATAGGTTAGGATAGAGGACAGGATAGGATAGAGGATAGGATAGGATAGACGATAGGATAGGATAGAGGATTGGATAGGATAGAGGATAGATGATAGGATAGGATAGAGGATAGGATAGGGGATTTGATAGGATAGAGGATAGGATAGGATAGAGGATAGGATAGACGATAGGATAGGATAGAGGATGGGATAGGATAGAGGATAGGATATAATAGAGGATAGGATAGGATAGAGGATAGGATAGGATAGAGGATAGGATAGGATAGAGGATAGGATAGGATAGAGGATAGGATAGGATAGAGGATAGGATAGGATAGAGGATAGGATAGGATAGAGGATAGGATAGGATAGAGGATAGGATAGGATAGAGGATAGGATAGGATAGAGGATAGGATAGGATAGAGGATAGGATAGGATAGAGGATAGGATAGGATAGAGGATAGGATAGGATAGGGGATTTGATATGATAGAGGATAGGATAGGATAGGATAGAAGATAGGATAGGATAGAGGATAGGATATGATAGAGGATAGGATAGGGGATTTGATAGGATAGATGATAGGGTAGGATAGAAGATAGGATAGGATAGAGGATTGGATAGGATAGAGGATAGATGATAGGATAGGATAGAGGATAGATGATAGGATAGGATAGAGGATAGGATAGGGGATTTGATAGGATAGAGGATAGGATAGGATAGAGGATAGGAGAGACGATAGGATAGGATAGAGGATAGGATAGGATAGAGGATAGGATAGGATAGAGGATAGGATAGGATAGAGGATAGGATAGGATAGAGGATAGGATAGGATAGAGGATAGGATAGGATAGAGGATAGGATAGGATAGGGGATTTGATATGATAGAGGATAGGATAGGATAGAAGATAGGATAGAGGATAGAATAGGATAGAGGATAGGATGGGATAGAGGATAGGATAGGGGATTTGATAGGATAGAGGATAGGATAGGATAGAAGATAGGATAGGATAGAGGATAGGATAGGACAGAGGATAGGATAGGGGATTTGATAGGATAGAGGATAGGATAGGATAGAGGATAGGATAGACGATAGGATAGGATAGAGGATAGGATAGACGATAGGATAGGATAGAGGATAGGATAGGATAGAGGATATTATAGGATAGAGGATAGGATAGGATAGAGGATAGGATAGGATAGAGGATGGGCTAGGATAGGGGATTTGATATGATAGAGGATAGGATAGGATAGAAGATAGGATAGGATAGAGGATAGGATAGGATAGAGGATAGGATAGGGGATTTGATAGGATAGAGGATAGGATATGATAGAAGATAGGATAGGATAGAGGATAGGATAGGGTAGAGGATAGGATAGAGAATAGGTTAGGATAGAGGACAGGATAGGATAGAGGATAGGATAGGATAGACGATAGGATAGGATAGAGGATTGGATAGGATAGAGGATAGATGATAGGATAGGATAGAGGATAGGATAGGGGATTTGATAGGATAGAGGATAGGATAGAATAGAGGATAGGATAGACGATAGGATAGGATAGAGGATGGGATAGGATAGAGGATAGGATATAATAGAGGATAGGATAGGATAGAGGATAGGATAGGATAGAGGATAGGATAGGATAGAGGATAGGATAGGATAGAGGATAGGATAGGATAGAGGATAGGATAGGATAGAGGATAGGATAGGATAGAGGATAGGATAGGATAGAGGATAGGATAGGATAGAGGATAGGATAGGATAGAGGATAGGATAGGATAGAGGATAGGATAGGATAGAGGATAGGATAGGATAGGGGATTTGATATGATAGAGGATAGGATAGGATAGAAGATAGGATAGAGGATAGAATAGGATAGAGGATAGGATGGGATAGAGGATAGGATAGGATAGAGGATAGGATAGGATAGAGGATAGGATAGAGGATAGGATAGGATAGAGGATAGGATAGAGAATAGGTTAGGATAGAGGACAGGATAGGATAGAGGATAGGATAGGATAGAAGATAGGATAGGATAGAGGATAGGATAGGACAGAGGATAGGATAGGGGATTTGATAGGATAGAGGATAGGATAGGATAGAGGATAGGATAGACGATAGGATAGGATAGAGGATAGGATAGACGATAGGATAGGATAGAGGATAGGCTAGGATAGAGGATATTATAGGATAGAGGATAGGATAGGATAGAGGATAGGATAGGATAGAGGATAGGATAGGATAGAGGATAGGATAGGATAGAGGATAGGATAGGATAGAGGATAGGATAGGATAGAGGATAGGATAGAGGATAGGATAGAGGATAGGATAGGATAGAGGATAGGATAGGATAGAGGATAGGATAGAAGATAGGATAGGATAGAGGATAGGATAGGATAGAGGATAGGATAGGATAGAGGATAGGATAGAGGATAGGATAGGATAGAGGATAGGATAGAGAATAGGTTAGGATAGAGGACAGGATAGGATAGAGGATAGGATAGGATAGAGGATAGGATAGGATAGAGGATTGGATAGGATAGAGGATTGGATAGGATAGAGGATAGATGATAGGATAGGATAGAGGATGGGATAGGGGATTTGATAGGATAGAGGATAGGATAGGATAGAGGATAGGATAGACGATAGGATAGGATAGAGGAGAGGATAGAGGATAGGATAGGATAGAGGATAGGGTAGGATAGAGGATAGGATAGGATAGAGGATAGGATAGGATAGAGGATAGGATAGGATAGAGGATAGGATAGGATAGAGGATAGGATAGGATAGAGGATAGGATAGGACAGAGGATAGGATAGGGGATTTGATAGGATAGAGGATAGGATAGGATAGAGGATAGGATAGACGATAGGATAGGATAGACGATAGGATAGGATAGAGGATGGGATAGGATAGAGGATAGGATAGGATAGAGGATAGGATAGGATAGAGGATAGGATAGGATAGAGGATTGGATAGGATAGAGGATAGGATAGGATAGAGGATGGGCTAGGATAGGGGATTTGATATGATAGAGGATAGGATAGGATAGAAGATAGGATAGGATAGAGGATAGGATAGGATAGAGGATAGGATAGGATAGAGGATAGGATAGGATAGAGGATAGGATAGGATAGGGGATTTGATATGATAGAGGATAGGATAGGATAGAAGATAGGATAGGATAGAGGATAGGATAGGATAGAGGATAGGATAGGATAGAGGATAGGATAGGATAGAGGATAGGATAGGATAGGGGATTTGATATGATAGAGGATAGGATAGGATAGAAGATAGGATAGGATAGAGGATAGGATAGGATAGAGGATAGGATAGGGGATTTGATAGGATAGAGGATAGGATATGATAGAAGATAGGATAGGATAGAGGATAGGATAGGATAGAGGATAGGATAGGATAGAGGATAGGATAGAGGATAGGATAGGATAGAGGATAGGATAGAGAATAGGTTAGGATAGAGGACAGGATAGGATAGCGGATAGGATAGGATAGAGGATAGGATAGGATAGAGGATTGGATAGGATAGAGGATAGATGATAGGATAGGATAGAGGATAGGATAGGGGATTTGATAGGATAGAGGATAGGATAGGATAGAGTATAGGATAGACGATAGGATAGGATAGAGGATGGGATAGGATAGAGGATAGGATAGGATAGAGGATAGGATAGGATAGAGGATAGGATAGGATAGAGGATAGGATAGGATAGAGGATAGGATAGGATAGAGGATAGGATAGGATAGAGGATAGGATAGGATAGAGGATAGGATAGGATAGAGGATAGGATAGGATAGAGGATAGGATAGGATATAGGATAGGATAGGATAGAGGATAGGATAGGATAGGGGATTTGATATGATAGAGGATAGGATAGGATAGAAGATAGGATAGGATAGAGGATAGGATAGGATAGAGGATAGGATAGGATAGAGGATTGGATAGGATAGAGGATAGATGATAGGACAGGATAGAGGATAGATGATAGGATAGGATAGAGGATAGGATAGGGGATTTGATAGGATAGAGGATAGGATAGGATAGAGGATAGGATAGACGATAGGATAGGATAGAGGATAGGATAGGATAGAGGATAGGGTAGGATAGAGGATAGGATAGGATAGAGGATAGGATAGGATAGAGGATAGGATAGGATAGAGGATAGGATAGGATAGAGGATAGGATAGGATAGAGGATAGGATAGGATAGGGGATTTGATATGATAGAGGATAGGATAGGATAGAAGATAGGATAGAGGATAGAATAGGATAGAGGATAGGATAGGATAGAGGATAGGATGGGATAGAGGATAGGATAGGGGATTTGATAGGATAGAGGATAGGATAGGATAGAAGATAGGATAGGATAGAGGATAGGATAGGACAGAGGATAGGATAGGGGATTTGATAGGATAGAGGATAGGATAGGATAGAGGATAGGATAGACGATAGGATAGGATAGACGATAGGATAGGATAGAGGATGGGATAGGATAGAGGATAGGATAGGATAGAGGATAGGATAGGATAGAGGATAGGATAGGATAGAGGATTGGATAGGATAGAGGATAGGATAGGATAGAGGATGGGCTAGGATAGGGGATTTGATATGATAGAGGATAGGATAGGATAGAAGATAGGATAGGATAGAGGATAGGATAGGATAGAGGATAGGATAGGGGATTTGATAGGATAGAGGATAGGATATGATAGAAGATAGGATAGGATAGAGGATAGGATAGGGTAGAGGATAGGATAGAGAATAGGTTAGGATAGAGGACAGGATAGGATAGAGGATAGGATAGGATAGACGATAGGATAGGATAGAGGATTGGATAGGATAGAGGATAGATGATAGGATAGGATAGAGGATAGGATAGGGGATTTGATAGGATAGAGGATAGGATAGGATAGAGGATAGGATAGACGATAGGATAGGATAGAGGATGGGATAGGATAGAGGATAGGATATAATAGAGGATAGGATAGGATAGAGGATAGGATAGGATAGAGGATAGGATAGGATAGAGGATAGGATAGGATAGAGGATAGGATAGGATAGAGGATAGGATAGGATAGAGGATAGGATAGGATAGAGGATAGGATAGGATAGAGGATAGGATAGGATAGAGGATAGGATAGGATAGAGGATAGGATAGGATAGAGGATAGGATAGGATAGAGGATAGGATAGGATAGAGGATAGGATAGGATAGGGGATTTGATATGATAGAGGATAGGATAGGATAGGATAGAAGATAGGATAGGATAGAGGATAGGATATGATAGAGGATAGGATAGGGGATTTGATAGGATAGATGATAGGGTAGGATAGAAGATAGGATAGGATAGAGGATTGGATAGGATAGAGGATAGATGATAGGATAGGATAGAGGATAGATGATAGGATAGGATAGAGGATAGGATAGGGGATTTGATAGGATAGAGGATAGGATAGGATAGAGGATAGGAGAGACGATAGGATAGGATAGAGGATAGGATAGGATAGAGGATAGGATAGGATAGAGGATAGGATAGGATAGAGGATAGGATAGGATAGAGGATAGGATAGGATAGAGGATAGGATAGGATAGAGGATAGGATAGGATAGGGGATTTGATATGATAGAGGATAGGATAGGATAGAAGATAGGATAGAGGATAGAATAGGATAGAGGATAGGATGGGATAGAGGATAGGATAGGGGATTTGATAGGATAGAGGATAGGATAGGATAGAAGATAGGATAGGATAGAGGATAGGATAGGACAGAGGATAGGATAGGGGATTTGATAGGATAGAGGATAGGATAGGATAGAGGATAGGATAGACGATAGGATAGGATAGAGGATAGGATAGACGATAGGATAGGATAGAGGATAGGATAGGATAGAGGATATTATAGGATAGAGGATAGGATAGGATAGAGGATAGGATAGGATAGAGGATGGGCTAGGATAGGGGATTTGATATGATAGAGGATAGGATAGGATAGAAGATAGGATAGGATAGAGGATAGGATAGGATAGAGGATAGGATAGGGGATTTGATAGGATAGAGGATAGGATATGATAGAAGATAGGATAGGATAGAGGATAGGATAGGGTAGAGGATAGGATAGAGAATAGGTTAGGATAGAGGACAGGATAGGATAGAGGATAGGATAGGATAGACGATAGGATAGGATAGAGGATTGGATAGGATAGAGGATAGATGATAGGATAGGATAGAGGATAGGATAGGGGATTTGATAGGATAGAGGATAGGATAGAATAGAGGATAGGATAGACGATAGGATAGGATAGAGGATGGGATAGGATAGAGGATAGGATATAATAGAGGATAGGATAGGATAGAGGATAGGATAGGATAGAGGATAGGATAGGATAGAGGATAGGATAGGATAGAGGATAGGATAGGATAGAGGATAGGATAGGATAGGGGATTTGATATGATAGAGGATAGGATAGGATAGGATAGAAGATAGGATAGGATAGAGGATAGGATATGATAGAGGATAGGATAGGGGATTTGATAGGATAGATGATAGGGTAGGATAGAAGATAGGATAGGATAGAAGATAGGATAGGATAGAGGATAGGATAGGATAGAGGATAGGATAGGATAGAGGATTGGATAGGATAGAGGATAGATGATAGGATAGGATAGAGGATAGATGATAGGATAGGATAGAGGATAGGATAGGGGATTTGATAGGATAGAGGATAGGATAGGATAGAGGATAGGAGAGACGATAGGATAGGATAGAGGATAGGATAGGATAGAGGATAGGATAGGATAGAGGATAGGATAGGATAGAGGATAGGATAGGATAGAGGATAGGATAGGATAGGGGATTTGATATGATAGAGGATAGGATAGGATAGAAGATAGGATAGAGGATAGAATAGGATAGAGGATAGGATGGGATAGAGGATAGGATAGGGGATTTGATAGGATAGAGGATAGGATAGGATAGAAGATAGGATAGGATAGAGGATAGGATAGGACAGAGGATAGGATAGGGGATTTGATAGGATAGAGGATAGGATAGGATAGAGGATAGGATAGACGATAGGATAGGATAGAGGATAGGATAGACGATAGGATAGGATAGAGGATAGGATAGGATAGAGGATATTATAGGATAGAGGATAGGATAGGATAGAGGATAGGATAGGATAGAGGATAGGATAGGATAGAGGATAGGATAGGATAGAGGATAGGATAGGATAGAGGATAGGATAGGATAGAGGATAGGATAGGATAGAGGATAGGATAGAGGATAGGATAGGATAGAGGATAGGATAGGATAGAGGATAGGATAGAAGATAGGATAGGATAGAGGATAGGATAGGATAGAGGATAGGATAGGATAGAGGATAGGATAGGATAGAGGATAGGATAGAGGATAGGATAGGATAGAGGATAGGATAGAGAATAGGTTAGGATAGAGGACAGGATAGGATAGAGGATAGGATAGGATAGAGGATAGGATAGGATAGAGGATTGGATAGGATAGAGGATTGGATAGGATAGAGGATAGATGATAGGATAGGATAGAGGATGGGATAGGGGATTTGATAGGATAGAGGATAGGATAGGATAGAGGATAGGATAGACGATAGGATAGGATAGAGGAGAGGATAGAGGATAGGATAGGATAGAGGATAGGGTAGGATAGAGGATAGGATAGGATAGAGGAAAGGATAGGATAGAGGATAGGATAGGATAGAGGATAGGATAGGATAGAGGATAGGATAGGATAGAGGATAGGATAGGACAGAGGATAGGATAGGGGATTTGATAGGATAGAGGATAGGATAGGATAGAGGATAGGATAGACGATAGGATAGGATAGACGATAGGATAGGATAGAGGATGGGATAGGATAGAGGATAGGATAGGATAGAGGATAGGATAGGATAGAGGATAGGATAGGATAGAGGATTGGATAGGATAGAGGATAGGATAGGATAGAGGATGGGCTAGGATAGGGGATTTGATATGATAGAGGATAGGATAGGATAGAAGATAGGATAGAGGATAGAATAGGATAGAGGATAGGATGGGATAGAGGATAGGATAGGGGATTTGATAGGATAGAGGATAGGATAGGATAGAAGATAGGATAGGATAGAGGATAGGATAGGACAGAGGATAGGATAGGGGATTTGATAGGATAGAGGATAGGATAGGATAGAGGATAGGATAGACGATAGGATAGGATAGAGGATAGGATAGACGATAGGATAGGATAGAGGATAGGATAGGATAGAGGATATTATAGGATAGAGGATAGGATAGGATAGAGGATAGGATAGGATAGAGGATGGGCTAGGATAGGGGATTTGATATGATAGAGGATAGGATAGGATAGAAGATAGGATAGGATAGAGGATAGGATAGGATAGAGGATAGGATAGGGGATTTGATAGGATAGAGGATAGGATATGATAGAAGATAGGATAGGATAGAGGATAGGATAGGGTAGAGGATAGGATAGAGAATAGGTTAGGATAGAGGACAGGATAGGATAGAGGATAGGATAGGATAGACGATAGGATAGGATAGAGGATTGGATAGGATAGAGGATAGATGATAGGATAGGATAGAGGATAGGATAGGGGATTTGATAGGATAGAGGATAGGATAGAATAGAGGATAGGATAGACGATAGGATAGGATAGAGGATGGGATAGGATAGAGGATAGGATATAATAGAGGATAGGATAGGATAGAGGATAGGATAGGATAGAGGATAGGATAGGATAGAGGATAGGATAGGATAGAGGATAGGATAGGATAGAGGATAGGATAGGATAGGGGATTTGATATGATAGAGGATAGGATAGGATAGGATAGAAGATAGGATAGGATAGAGGATAGGATATGATAGAGGATAGGATAGGGGATTTGATAGGATAGATGATAGGGTAGGATAGAAGATAGGATAGGATAGAAGATAGGATAGGATAGAGGATAGGATAGGATAGAGGATAGGATAGGATAGAGGATTGGATAGGATAGAGGATAGATGATAGGATAGGATAGAGGATAGATGATAGGATAGGATAGAGGATAGGATAGGGGATTTGATAGGATAGAGGATAGGATAGGATAGAGGATAGGAGAGACGATAGGATAGGATAGAGGATAGGATAGGATAGAGGATAGGATAGGATAGAGGATAGGATAGGATAGAGGATAGGATAGGATAGAGGATAGGATAGGATAGAGGATAGGATAGGATAGGGGATTTGATATGATAGAGGATAGGATAGGATAGAAGATAGGATAGAGGATAGAATAGGATAGAGGATAGGATGGGATAGAGGATAGGATAGGGGATTTGATAGGATAGAGGATAGGATAGGATAGAAGATAGGATAGGATAGAGGATAGGATAGGACAGAGGATAGGATAGGGGATTTGATAGGATAGAGGATAGGATAGGATAGAGGATAGGATAGACGATAGGATAGGATAGAGGATAGGATAGACGATAGGATAGGATAGAGGATAGGATAGGATAGAGGATATTATAGGATAGAGGATAGGATAGGATAGAGGATAGGATAGGATAGAGGATAGGATAGGATAGAGGATAGGATAGGATAGAGGATAGGATAGGATAGAGGATAGGATAGGATAGAGGATAGGATAGAGGATAGGATAGGATAGAGGATAGGATAGGATAGAGGATAGGATAGAAGATAGGATAGGATAGAGGATAGGATAGGATAGAGGATAGGATAGGATAGAGGATAGGATAGGATAGAGGATAGGATAGAGGATAGGATAGGATAGAGGATAGGATAGAGAATAGGTTAGGATAGAGGACAGGATAGGATAGAGGATAGGATAGGATAGAGGATAGGATAGGATAGAGGATTGGATAGGATAGAGGATTGGATAGGATAGAGGATAGATGATAGGATAGGATAGAGGATGGGATAGGGGATTTGATAGGATAGAGGATAGGATAGGATAGAGGATAGGATAGACGATAGGATAGGATAGAGGAGAGGATAGAGGATAGGATAGGATAGAGGATAGGGTAGGATAGAGGATAGGATAGGATAGAGGAAAGGATAGGATAGAGGATAGGATAGGATAGAGGATAGGATAGGATAGAGGATAGGATAGGATAGAGGATAGGATAGGACAGAGGATAGGATAGGGGATTTGATAGGATAGAGGATAGGATAGGATAGAGGATAGGATAGACGATAGGATAGGATAGACGATAGGATAGGATAGAGGATGGGATAGGATAGAGGATAGGATAGGATAGAGGATAGGATAGGATAGAGGATAGGATAGGATAGAGGATTGGATAGGATAGAGGATAGGATAGGATAGAGGATGGGCTAGGATAGGGGATTTGATATGATAGAGGATAGGATAGGATAGAAGATAGGATAGGATAGAGGATAGGATAGGATAGAGGATAGGATAGGGGATTTGATAGGATAGAGGATAGGATCTGATAGAAGATAGGATAGGATAGAGGATAGGATAGGGTAGAGGATAGGATAGAGAATAGGTTAGGATAGAGGACAGGATAGGATAGAGGATAGGATAGGATAGACGATAGGATAGGATAGAGGATTGGATAGGATAGAGGCTAGATGATAGGATAGGATAGAGGATAGGATAGGGGATTTGATAGGATAGAGGATAGGATAGGATAGAGGATAGGATAGACGATAGGATAGGATAGAGGATGGGATAGGATAGAGGATAGGATATAATAGAGGATAGGATAGGATAGAGGATAGGATAGGATAGAGGATAGGATAGGATAGAGGATAGGATAGGATAGAGGATAGGATAGGATGGAGGATAGGATAGGATAGAGGATAGGATAGGATAGAGGATAGGATAGGATAGAGGATAGGATAGGATAGAGGATAGGATAGGATAGAGGATAGGATAGGATAGAGGATAGGATAGGATAGAGGATAGGATAGGATAGGGGATTTGATATGATAGAGGATAGGATAGGATAGGATAGAAGATAGGATAGGATAGAGGATAGGATATGATAGAGGATAGGATAGGGGATTTGATAGGATAGATGATAGGGTAGGATAGAAGATAGGATAGGATAGAAGATAGGATAGGATAGAGGATAGGATAGGATAGAGGATAGGATAGGATAGAGGATTGGATAGGATAGAGGATAGATGATAGGATAGGATAGAGGATAGATGATAGGATAGGATAGAGGATAGGATAGGGGATTTGATAGGATAGAGGATAGGATAGGATAGAGGATAGGAGAGACGATAGGATAGGATAGAGGATAGGATAGGATAGAGGATAGGATAGGATAGAGGATAGGATAGGATAGAGGATAGGATAGGATAGAGGATAGGATAGGATAGAGGATAGGATAGGATAGAGGATAGGATAGGATAGGGGATTTGATATGATAGAGGATAGGATAGGATAGAAGATAGGATAGAGGATAGGATAGGATAGAGGATAGGATAGGATAGAGGATTGGATAGGATAGAGGATTGGATAGGATAGAGGATAGATGATAGGATAGGATAGAGGATAGGATAGGGGATTTGATAGGATAGAGGATAGGATAGGATAGAGGATAGGATAGACGATAGGATAGGATAGAGGAGAGGATAGAGGATAGGATAGGATAGAGGATAGGGTAGGATAGAGGATAGGATAGGATAGAGGATAGGATAGGATAGAGGATAGGATAGGATAGAGGATAGGATAGGATAGAGGATAGGATAGGATAGAGGATAGGATAGGATAGAGGATAGGATAGGATACAGGATAGGATAGGATAGAGGATAGGATAGGATAGAGGATTGGATAGGATAGAGGATAGATGATAGGATAGGATAGAGGATAGGATAGGGGATTTGATAGGATAGAGGATTGGATAGGATAGAGGATAGGATAGAGGATAGGATAGGATAGAGGATATGATAGGATAGAGGAGAGGATAGGATAGAGGATAGGATAGGATAGAGGATAGGATAGGATAGAGGATAGGATAGGATAGAGGATAGGATAGGATAGAGGATAGGATAGGATAGAGGATAGGTTAGGATAGAGGATAGGATCGCCAATAGGGGAAGCGCCCCCCGCCTCCTCGACAGCGGGGGTCCGTACGCGGGGGACGGAGGCGATGGGGTCGTCGGGGTAGGGAGTGTGAGTTTTGGACTCCGAAGCCCTGCTTCTCCGGGTCGGCGCGCTGATAACGGCCAGGAACCGGGAGCTAGAGGCCCGGATGGAGGAGCGGTTCCGGACGATTCTGGCCGGGTTGGCCCCGGCCCTCCGGGCGGAGGGTAAATCGGCGCGCGAGGCGACGCCGGTGGCTTCTCTGCCGGCGACGTCTGTCACCAAGGGGACTGGACCGGTGGTCGTGTCCAACGTGAGGGTGGTGCCCCCCGTTGTCATTCCGCCACCGGTCGTCCCGGCCTCGTGGATGGAGGTGACGAGCAAGGCGGCGAAGAGGGCCAAGAAGAAGATGGCCGTGGAGGAGGCTGCGGCGAGAGCAGTCGCGGCCGAGGCAGCTGCCGCCGCTTCGCGGAGTGCAGGGCGGCGCGAGCGCGGCGAAGCCCGCCGCCGGGAGGGACGGTGGCCTGGGACGCACCCCCAGAACCGGAGCAGTGGCCATCACAATCCCCGAGAGCTGCAAGCTCACTTATTCGGAGGTGATGGCCAGGGCAAAAGAGAGGGTGGACCTCAAGGCTATCGGGATCGAGTCGGGGGTGCTTCCCAGGCGGTCGAAAACCGGCGGGATCCTCCTGGAGGTCAGGGGCACGGGGTGCCAGGAGAAGGCACGGGCCCTCTCCGGGAGGATCGCCGAGGCGCTTGGGGGGACCGGGGTTAAGGTCTCCCAGGCGGTCAAGCGCGGCGAGGTGCGCGTGGCGGGCCTGGACGATTCGGTGTCGTCCGGGGACGTAGCGGTGGCGCTGGCGGCGGCGGGGGGGTGTTCCGCGGCGGAGTTCCGGGTCGGCGAGATCCGCAGACCCGCCTCGGAGCAGGCGCTGGGCTCCTGTTGGGCCCAGGGCCCCCTCGCGGCCGTCAAGAAAGTGGTGGCGGGAGGCCGGCTGCTGGTCGGCTGGTCCTCGGCCCGCGTCGAGGCGCTGAGGGAGCGGCCCCTCCAATGCTTCCGTTGCTTGGAGACGGGGCACACGCGGGCGACATGCAAGAGCGCGGTCGACAGAGGCGCGTTGTGCTACCGCTGCGGGGCGGCGGAGCACCGGGCTTCGGCCTGCAAGGCCGCCCCCAGGTGTCCGCTCTGCGCGGACCTGGGGAGACCATCGGGCCATAGATTCGGGGCCAAAGCGTGTGCCCCGGCTCCCAAGAGGGGCCGCGCGGCGACGAAAGAGAAGGGCGCGTCTGGGGCTGCATCCGCGCAGCGGCCGCAGACGGCGCCGGGGGCCCGGCCCTCCCAGGGAGGGGACTCTGCAGAGCCCATGTTAGAGTAGGTACTTTTAATCCTACTTCTGTTCTGCAGGCGAACCTCAACCACTCGCGCGCGGCACAGGACCTGTTTGTCCAAGCCGTGCGCGAGTGGGGGGCTGGGCTGGCAGTTGCGGCGGAGCCGTACGCAATCCCCGAACACCCCTTCTGGGTGGGGGACGAGATCGGCTCCGTAGTAATAGTGGCGGGAAGCCGCCCCGGGTCCCCGTCGGTCTCCCTTCTGGAGCGGGGCGAGGGATTCGTGGCGGTGCAATGGGGGGACATCGCGGTTGTCGGGATCTACATCTCGCCTCGATCAATTTCGGGGGTTCCTGGGTGGGCTGAACAGCTGCATCGCGCGGTGCAGCGCCCGCCCGGTTCTCGTTTTGGGAGACTTCAATGCCCACGCGGTATCGTGGGGGAGTCCCAGGACGACCACTAGGGGTAGCGAGGTGTTAACCTGGGCGGCCGGCCTGGATCTCCGGTTGATTAACCGGGGATCCACGCCGACGTGCGTGCGTCCGCAGGGGGTCTCGATTGTCGACCTGACATGGGGGACTCCCTCGGCCGTGCGCCGGGTGTCGGGATGGAGGGTGGCCGAGGAGATAGAGATTGCGTCAGACCATACGCCCATCGTCATGGACGTGTGGCCCACCCTCCACGCGCGGGATTCCCGGCCGGGCCGGGGGGACCGACGGCCGCGATGGGCCTTGAAGCGGCTGGACGCGGACGCGTTGGGGCCGCGGTAGCCGCGGCGACATGGACGGGGCCGGCCCTGTCCGAGCTGGCGCCTGCGCAAGGGGCGAGGCGGCTGCGGGAGGTAATGACGGCGGTGTGCGACACCGCCATGCCCCGCAGCCGGTTCGCCCCCAGGAGGGCGGCGTACTGGTGGTCCGCCGGCATTGCGGAGCTCCGGCGTGCCTGGAATGCCGCGAGGCGTCGGTACGGCCGAGCGCGTAGGAGGCGCGACGACGAGGAGGCGACGGCGAGGCTCGGCGGGGAGTACCGAGCCGCGCTCGGGGTTCTCCGCAGGGCTATCGCGCGGGCCAAGGCCGACGCGTGGTCGGAGCTCGTCGGCATGGTGGACTCCGATCCATGGGGGCGCCCGTACAAGCTTGTCATGAACAAGCTGCGCTCGTGGGCGCCTCCGGTGACGGAGTCGATGGACCCCCACCTGCTCGAGGGAGTGGTGGCGTCCCTCTTCCCGCGAGAGGGGGGACAACTGCGCCGCTCCCACTGGGAACAGGAGCCTCTCTCCTGGTCCGCAGAGTGGGAGGTGTCGGCCGGCGAGCTGGGTGAGGCGATGGCCAGGGCGCGGCGGGTGGGCCGCAAGGCCCCGGGCCCGGACGGGGTGCCGGGCCGCGCGTTGGTCTTGGCCCTGGAGGGGGGACTCGCCGCCGAACTCCGGCAGCTGTATAACGGCTGTCTGAGGGAGGGGGTGTTCCCCACGGAGTGGAAGTCGGGCAGGTTGGTCCTCCTTCCGAAGGGGGGCAAGTCCCGGGACTCGCCCTCAGGGTACCGGCCAATTTGTCTGCTGGACGAGGCGGGGAAGTTGTTCGAGCGCGTACTCGTTGGACGCCTCGTCCGGCACCTGTCGGCGGGAGGGGTCCCCGATCTGAGCGGGGTTCAATTCGGCTTCCGGGAGGGTCTCTCCACCGTCGACGCTATTCGGCGGGTGAGGGCTCTCTCGGAGGCCTGTACGAGGGGGGGGCGGTGTTGCGTTGGCGATATCCTTGGATATCGCTAACGCGTTCAACACCGTCCCCTGGGATCGGATAATGGAGGCCCTGGTCTTCCACCGGGTGCCTCTGTATCTCAGAAGGGTGATCGGGAGCTATCTCTCCGACAGGGGTATAGAGTATCCCGGCCGGTACGGGATGGTGCGCAGGGGCGTCGTGCGCGGGGTTCCGCAGGGCTCGGTGTTGGGCCCGTTGCTGTGGAATCTTGCGTACGATCGCGTCCTGCGGGAGGAGATGCCTCCCGGGGTCAGCCTGACGTGTTACGCCGACGACACGCTGGTATTGGCCACCGGGAGGTATGCGAAGGAGGCCATCTGCCTGGCGGATCGCGGCGCGTGGCGCGCGGTGCGCGCGATCCGGTCGCTGGGCCTAGAGGTGTCCGTCGAGAAAACCAGGGCCATGTGGTTTCTCCGCTCGGCCCGGTTGGCGGCGCCTCCCCAGTGCTGGATCTGCGTGGGGGAGGGGATGGTCAAGGTCGGGTCCCAGATGCGGTACCTGGGACTCGAGCTTGACGGCCGGTGGCGTTTTGACCGCCACCTTGAGTCGCTGGCGCCCCGGGCGGAGGGGGCGACCGCTGCGCTCGGTCGCCTTCTCCCGAATCTCGGGGGACCCTGTGGACGGGTGCGTCGTCTGTTCGCGGTGGTGGTGCGAGTTTTGGTCCTGTACGGAGCCCCTGTATGGGCGCGCGATGTCTTGGCTAGGGGGCGCAGTGGCGGCACACGGTCGCTGCTGCGTCGCATCGAGCGCAGGCTGGCCATAGGCATCGTGCGGGGGTACCGCACCATTTCATACGCGACGGCGATGGTGATGTCGGGGCTGATCCCCCTCGAGCTGGAGGCCCGCGTGTTGGCAGATGTGCATACGCACTCCAGGGAACTCCGGCTCCGGGGGGTGGCCCCGGATCAGGCGCGGATCATGGTGGATGAGCTCAGGCGACATGCTCGGCGGCACGCAGCCCGGGAGTGGCGCGATAGCCTTCCCGGGACGAGGGAGGGCGAGAGGCGGGCCGTTCGGGCCATCCTCCCGGTGTTCGATCAATGGAACAGGGGATGGATGGGGCATAGGGTCTCCTACCGTGTGACGCAGGTGATGAGGGGGCACGGGTGCTTCGGCGACTACCTGTGTCGCATCGGGAGGGAGACCGAGGAGGCGTGTCACCACTGCGGCGAGCCGCGGGACACGGCGCAACACATTCTGGAGGAGTGTCCGGCATGGGGGGGAGAGCGCCGTGCCCTGCGGCGCGCGGTGGGCCACGACCTCTCGCTCCCGGCTGTCGTCGCTGCGGCAGCCGGTGGCGAGGAGGCGTGGAGGGGGTTCGCTTCCTTCTGCGAGCGGGTTATGCTGCGGAAGGAGGCTGCGGAACGGGATCGGGAGCGTAATCACGATCCCGGCCGAAGGGTGGGGAGGCGGCGCAGGGTACGCCCCGGGGGCGTACCCCCGTTGCGACGCCTCTGATGCGAGCGGGGACGCCCTTGATGATCTCGAGGCGGGGGATCGGATATCCCCTTACACTCGGTCACCAACGGCGTCCCCGGAGGCCGCCGGGCATCTCGGGCGGGGGCTCGGATGCTCATCGGGCGGCCTAACAGGGGGGGAAGGCGCCACGTCGTCCGTTGCGTGGTGCCTTCGGATAGAGTAGGTACGGGAGGGGGCCGCGTCCCCACCCTGGGTGGTATGCTAAGGCGGGGGCACACCGGATTGACATGCGCGCGTAGAGCACGGGTGCCCCCAGGAGTCTAGGGACGGACGGGGAGGAATTAGTGGGTATACTCGGCGTTGCACCAACCAGCCGAGGAGTCCCACATAACCCGGACCACCCCCCCCCGGGGGGGGGGTTCGGGTATCCGTAACGAGATTACCTCCTCGAAAAAAAAAAAAAAAAAAAATAGGATAGAGGATAGGATAGGATAGAGGATAGGATAGGATAGAGGATAGGATAGAGAATAGGTTAGGATAGAGGATAGGATAGGATAGAGGATAGGATAGGATAGAGGATAGGATAGGATAGAGGATTGGATAGGATAGAGGATGGAAGATAGGATAGGATAGAGGATAGGATAGGGGATTTGATAGGATAGAGGATAGGATAAGATAGAGGATAGGATAGAGGATAGGATAGGATAGAGGATAGGATAGGATAGAGGATAGGATAGGATAGAGGATAGGATAGGATAGAGGATAGGATAGGATAGAGGATAGGATAGGATAGAGGATAGGATAGGATAGAGGATAGGATAGGATAGAGGATATTATAGGATAGAGGATAGGATATGATAGAGTATACGATATTATAGAGGGTAGGATAGGATAGAGCATAGGATAGGGGATTGGATAGGATAGGATAGAGGATAGGCTAGGATAGAGGATAGGCTAAGATAGAGGATAGGATAGAGGATAGGATAGGATAGAGGATAGGATAGAGAATAGGTTAGGATAGAGGATAGGATAGGATAGAGGATAGGATAGGATAGAGGATAGGATAGGATAGAGGATAGGATAGGATAGAGGATAGGATAGGATAGGATAGAGGATAGGATAGGATAGAGGATTGGATAGGACAGAGGATAGATGATAGGATAGGATAGAGGATAGGATAGGGGATTTGATAGGATAGAGGATAGGATAGGGTAGAGGATAGGATAGAGGATAGGATAGGATAGAGGATAGGGTAGGATAGAGGATAGGATAGGATAGGATAGAGGATAGGATAGGATAGAGGATAGGATAAGATAGAGGATAGGATAGGATAGAGGATAGGATAGGATAGAGGATAGGATAGGATAGAGGATAGGATAGGGGATTTGATAGGATAGAGGATATTATAGGATAGAGGATAGGATATGATAGAGTATACGATATTATAGAGGGTAGGATAGGATAGAGCATAGGATAGGGGATTGGATAGGATAGGATAGAGGATAGGCTAGGATAGAGGATAGGCTAAGATAGAGGATAGGATAGAGGATAGGATAGGATAGAGGACAGGATAGGATAGAGGATACGATAGGGGATTTGATAGGATAGAGGATATTATAGGATAGAGGATAGGATATGATAGAGTATACGATATTATAGAGGGCAGGATAGGATAGAGCATAGGATAGGGGATTGGATAGGATAGGATAGAGGATAGGCTATAATAGAGGATAGGCTAGGATAGAGGATAGGATAGAGGATAGGATAGAGGATAGGATAGGATAGAGGACAGGATAGGATAGAGGATAGGATAGGATGGAGGATTGGATAGGATACAGGAAAGTATAGGATTGAGGATAGATGATAGGATAGGATAGAGGATAGGATAGGATAGAGGATATGATAGACGATAGGATAGGATAGAGGATGGGATAGGATAGAGGATAGGATAGGATAGAGGATAGGATAGGATAGGATAGAGGATAGGATAGGATAGGATAGAGGATAGGATAGGATAGAGGATAGGATAGGATAGAGGATACGATAGGGAATTTGATAGGATAGAGGATAGGATAGGATCGAAGATAGGATAGGGGATATGATAGGATAGATGATAGGGTAGGATAGAGGATAGGATAGGATAGAGGATAGGATAGGGGATTTGATAGGATAGATGATAGGGTAGGATAGAGGATAGGATAGGATAGAGGATAGGATAGACGATAGGATAGGATAGAGGATAGGATAGGATAGAGGATAGGATAGGATAGAGGATAGGATAGGATAGAGGATACGATAGGGGATTTGAAAGGATAGAGGATAGGATAGGATCGAAGATAGGATAGGATAGAGGATAGGATAGGATAGAGGATAGGATAGGATAGAGGATAGGATAGGGGATTTGATAGGATAGAGGATATTATAGGATAGAGGATAGGATATGATAGAGTATACGATATTATAGAGGGTAGGATAGGATAGAGCATAGGATAGGGGATTGGATAGGATAGGATAGAGGATAGGCTAGGATAGAGGATAGGCTAGGGGATTTGATAGGATAGAGGATATTATAGGATAGAGGATAGGATATGATAGAGTATACGATATTATAGAGGGCAGGATAGGATAGAGCATAGGATAGGGGATTGGATAGGATAGGATAGAGGATAGGCTATAATAGAGGATAGGCTAGGATAGAGGATAGGATAGAGGATAGGATAGAGGATAGGATAGGATAGAGGACAGGATAGGATAGAGGATAGGATAGGATGGAGGATTGGATAGGATACAGGAAAGTATAGGATTGAGGATAGATGATAGGATAGGATAGAGGATAGGATAGGATAGAGGATATGATAGACGATAGGATAGGATAGAGGATGGGATAGGATAGAGGATAGGATAGGATAGAGGATAGGATAGGATAGGATAGAGGATAGGATAGGATAGAGGATAGGATAGGATAGAGGATACGATAGGGAATTTGATAGGATAGAGGATAGGGTAGGATAGAGGATAGGATAGGATAGAGGATAGGATAGACGATAGGATAGGATAGAGGATAGGATAGGATAGAGGATAGGATAGGATAGAGGATAGGATAGGATAGAGGATACGATAGGGGATTTGAAAGGATAGAGGATAGGATAGGATCGAAGATAGGATAGGATAGAGGATAGGATAGGATAGAGGATAGGTTAGGATAGAGGATAGGATAGGGGATTTGATAGGATAGAGGATATTATAGGATAGAGGATAGGATAGACGATAGGATAGGATAGAGGATAGGATAGGATAGAGGATAGGATAGGATAGAGGATAGGATAGGATAGAGGATACGATAGGGGATTTGAAAGGATAGAGGATAGGATAGGATCGAAGATAGGATAGGATAGAGGATAGGATAGGATAGAGGATAGGATAGGATAGAGGATAGGATAGGGGATTTGATAGGATAGAGGATATTATAGGATAGAGGATAGGATATGATAGAGTATACGATATTATAGAGGGTAGGATAGGATAGAGCATAGGATAGGGGATTGGATAGGATAGGATAGAGGATAGGCTAGGATAGAGGATAGGCTAGGATAGAGGATAGGCTAGGATAGAGGATAGGATAGAGGATAGGATAGGATAGAGGATAGGATAGGGGATTTGATAGGATAGATGATAGGGTAGGATAGAGGATAGGATAGGATAGAGGATAGGATAGACGATAGGATAGGATAGAGGATAGGATAGGATAGAGGATAGGATAGGATAGAGGATACGATAGGGGATTTGAAAGGATAGAGGATAGGATAGGATCGAAGATAGGATAGGATAGAGGATAGGATAGGATAGAGGATAGGATAGGATAGAGGATAGGATAGGGGATTTGATAGGATAGAGGATATTATAGGATAGAGGATAGGATATGATAGAGTATACGATATTATAGAGGGTAGGATAGGATAGAGCATAGGATAGGGGATTGGATAGGATAGGATAGAGGATAGGCTAGGATAGAGGATAGGCTAGGATAGATGATAGGATAGAGGATAGGATAGGATAGAGGACAGGATAGGATAGAGGATAGGATAGGATGGAGGATTGGATAGGATACAGGAAAGTATAGGATTGAGGATAGATGATAGGATAGGATAGAGGATAGGATAGGATAGAGGATATGATAGACGATAGGATAGGATAGAGGATGGGATAGGATACAGGATAGGATAGGATAGAGGATAGGATACAGGATAGGATAGGATAGAGGATAGGATAGGATAGAGGATAGAATAGGATAGACGATTGGATAGGATAGAGGATAGATGATAGGATAGGATAGAGGATAGGATAGGATAGAGGATTGGATAGGATAGAGGATAGATGATAGGATAGGATAGAGGATAGGATAGGGGATTTGATAGGATAGAGGATAGGATAGGGTAGAGGATAGGATAGGATAGACTATAGGATAGGATAGAGGATATGAAAGACGATAGGATAGGATAGAGGATAGGATAGGATAGAGGATAGGATAGGATAGAGGATAGGATAGGATAGAGGATAGGATAGGATAGAGGATAGGATAGGATAGGATAGAGGATAGGATAGGATAGGATAGAGGATAGGATAGGATAGAGGATAGGATAGGATAGAGGATAGGATAGGATAGAGGATAGGATAGGATAGAGGATAGGATAGGATAGAGGATAGGATAAGATAGAGGATAGGATAGGATAGAGGATAGGATAGGATAGAGGATAGGATAGGATAGAGGATATGAAAGACGATAGGATAGGATAGAGGATAGGATAGGATAGAGGATAGGATAGGATAGAGGATAGGCTAGGATAGAGGATAGGCTAAGATAGAGGATAGGATAGAGGATAGGATAGGATAGAGGACAGGATAGGATAGAGGATACGATAGGGGATTTGATAGGATAGAGGATATTATAGGATAGAGGATAGGATATGATAGAGTATACGATATTATAGAGGGCAGGATAGGATAGAGCATAGGATAGGGGATTGGATAGGATAGGATAGAGGATAGGCTATAATAGAGGATAGGCTAGGATAGAGGATAGGATAGAGGATAGGATAGAGGATAGGATAGGATAGAGGACAGGATAGGATAGAGGATAGGATAGGATGGAGGATTGGATAGGATACAGGAAAGTATAGGATTGAGGATAGATGATAGGATAGGATAGAGGATAGGATAGGATAGAGGATATGATAGACGATAGGATAGGATAGAGGATGGGATAGGATAGAGGATAGGATAGGATAGAGGATAGGATAGGATAGGATAGAGGATAGGATAGGATAGGATAGAGGATAGGATAGGATAGAGGATAGGATAGGATAGAGGATACGATAGGGAATTTGATAGGATAGAGGATAGGATAGGATCGAAGATAGGATAGGGGATATGATAGGATAGATGATAGGGTAGGATAGAGGATAGGATAGGATAGAGGATAGGATAGGGGATTTGATAGGATAGATGATAGGGTAGGATAGAGGATAGGATAGGATAGAGGATAGGATAGACGATAGGATAGGATAGAGGATAGGATAGGATAGAGGATAGGATAGGATAGAGGATAGGATAGGATAGAGGATACGATAGGGGATTTGAAAGGATAGAGGATAGGATAGGATCGAAGATAGGATAGGATAGAGGATAGGATAGGATAGAGGATAGGATAGGATAGAGGATAGGATAGGGGATTTGATAGGATAGAGGATATTATAGGATAGAGGATAGGATATGATAGAGTATACGATATTATAGAGGGTAGGATAGGATAGAGCATAGGATAGGGGATTGGATAGGATAGGATAGAGGATAGGCTAGGATAGAGGATAGGCTAGGGGATTTGATAGGATAGAGGATATTATAGGATAGAGGATAGGATATGATAGAGTATACGATATTATAGAGGGCAGGATAGGATAGAGCATAGGATAGGGGATTGGATAGGATAGGATAGAGGATAGGCTATAATAGAGGATAGGCTAGGATAGAGGATAGGATAGAGGATAGGATAGAGGATAGGATAGGATAGAGGACAGGATAGGATAGAGGATAGGATAGGATGGAGGATTGGATAGGATACAGGAAAGTATAGGATTGAGGATAGATGATAGGATAGGATAGAGGATAGGATAGGATAGAGGATATGATAGACGATAGGATAGGATAGAGGATGGGATAGGATAGAGGATAGGATAGGATAGAGGATAGGATAGGATAGGATAGAGGATAGGATAGGATAGAGGATAGGATAGGATAGAGGATACGATAGGGAATTTGATAGGATAGAGGATAGGGTAGGATAGAGGATAGGATAGGATAGAGGATAGGATAGACGATAGGATAGGATAGAGGATAGGATAGGATAGAGGATAGGATAGGATAGAGGATAGGATAGGATAGAGGATACGATAGGGGATTTGAAAGGATAGAGGATAGGATAGGATCGAAGATAGGATAGGATAGAGGATAGGATAGGATAGAGGATAGGTTAGGATAGAGGATAGGATAGGGGATTTGATAGGATAGAGGATATTATAGGATAGAGGATAGGATAGACGATAGGATAGGATAGAGGATAGGATAGGATAGAGGATAGGATAGGATAGAGGATAGGATAGGATAGAGGATAGGATAGGATAGAGGATACGATAGGGGATTTGAAAGGATAGAGGATAGGATAGGATCGAAGATAGGATAGGATAGAGGATAGGATAGGATAGAGGATAGGATAGGATAGAGGATAGGATAGGGGATTTGATAGGATAGAGGATATTATAGGATAGAGGATAGGATATGATAGAGTATACGATATTATAGAGGGTAGGATAGGATAGAGCATAGGATAGGGGATTGGATAGGATAGGATAGAGGATAGGCTAGGATAGAGGATAGGCTAGGATAGAGGATAGGCTAGGATAGAGGATAGGATAGAGGATAGGATAGGATAGAGGATAGGATAGGGGATTTGATAGGATAGATGATAGGGTAGGATAGAGGATAGGATAGGATAGAGGATAGGATAGACGATAGGATAGGATAGAGGATAGGATAGGATAGAGGATAGGATAGGATAGAGGATACGATAGGGGATTTGAAAGGATAGAGGATAGGATAGGATCGAAGATAGGATAGGATAGAGGATAGGATAGGATAGAGGATAGGATAGGATAGAGGATAGGATAGGGGATTTGATAGGATAGAGGATATTATAGGATAGAGGATAGGATATGATAGAGTATACGATATTATAGAGGGTAGGATAGGATAGAGCATAGGATAGGGGATTGGATAGGATAGGATAGAGGATAGGCTAGGATAGAGGATAGGCTAGGATAGATGATAGGATAGAGGATAGGATAGGATAGAGGACAGGATAGGATAGAGGATAGGATAGGATGGAGGATTGGATAGGATACAGGAAAGTATAGGATTGAGGATAGATGATAGGATAGGATAGAGGATAGGATAGGATAGAGGATATGATAGACGATAGGATAGGATAGAGGATGGGATAGGATACAGGATAGGATAGGATAGAGGATAGGATACAGGATAGGATAGGATAGAGGATAGGATAGGATAGAGGATAGAATAGGATAGACGATTGGATAGGATAGAGGATAGATGATAGGATAGGATAGAGGATAGGATAGGATAGAGGATTGGATAGGATAGAGGATAGATGATAGGATAGGATAGAGGATAGGATAGGGGATTTGATAGGATAGAGGATAGGATAGGGTAGAGGATAGGATAGGATAGACTATAGGATAGGATAGAGGATATGAAAGACGATAGGATAGGATAGAGGATAGGATAGGATAGAGGATAGGATAGGATAGAGGATAGGATAGGATAGAGGATAGGATAGGATAGGATAGAGGATAGGATAGGATAGGATAGAGGATAGGATAGGATAGAGGATAGGATAGGATAGAGGATAGGATAGGATAGAGGATAGGATAGGATAGAGGATAGGATAGGATAGAGGATAGGATAAGATAGAGGATAGGATAGGATAGAGGATAGGATAGGATAGAGGATAGGATAGGATAGAGGATATGAAAGACGATAGGATAGGATAGAGGATAGGATAGGATAGAGGATAGGATAGGATAGAGGATAGGATAGGATAGAGGATAGGATAGGATAGAGGATAGGATAGGATAGAGGATAGGATAGGATAGAGGATAGGATAGGATAGAGGATAGGATAGGATAGAGGATAGGATAGGATAGAGGATAGGATAGGATAGGATAGAGGATAGGATAGGATAGAGGATAGGATAGGATAGAGGATAGGATAGTATAGAGGATAGGATAGGATAGAGGATACGATAGGATAGAGGATAGGATAGGATAGAGGATAGGATAGGCTAGAGGATAGGATAGGATAGAGGATACGATAGGGGATTTGACAGGATAGAGGACAGGATAGGATCGAAGATAGGATAGGATAGAGGATAGGATAGGATAGAGGATAGGATAGAGGATTGGATAGGATACAGGATAGGATAGGATAGAGGATAGGATAGGGGATTTGATAGGATAGAGGATATTATAGGATAGAGCATAGGATATGATAGAGTATACGATATTATAGAGGGTAGGATAGGATAGAGCATAGGATAGGGGATTGGATAGGATAGGATAGAGGATAGGCTAGGATAGAGGATAGGCTAGGATAGAGGATAGGCTAGGATAGAGGATAGGCTAGGATAGAGGATAGGATAGAGGATAGGATAGGATAGAGGACAGGATAGGATAGAGGATAGGATAGGATGGAGGATTGGATAGGATACAGGAAAGGATAGGATTGAGGATAGATGATAGGATAGGATAGAGGATAGGATAGGAGAGAGGATAGGATAGGATAGAGGATACGATAGGGGATTTGAAAGGATAGAGGATAGGATAGGATCGAAGATAGGATAGGATAGAGGATAGGATAGGATAGAGGATAGGATAGGATAGAGGATAGGATAGGGGATTTGATAGGATAGATGATAGGGTAGGATAGAGGATAGGATAGGATAGAGGATAGGATAGACGATAGGATAGGATAGAGGATAGGATAGGATAGAGGATAGGATAGGATAGAGGATAGGATAGGATAGAGGATAGGATAAGATAGAGGATAGGATAGGATAGAGGATAGGATAGGATAGAGGATAGGATAGGATAGGGGATAGGATAGAGGATTTGATAGGATAGATGATAGGGTAGGATAGAGGATAGGATAGGATAGAGGATAGGATAGACGATAGGATAAGATAGAGGATAGGATAGGATAGAGGATAGTATAGGATAGAGGATAGGATAGAGGATATGATAGACGATAGGATAGGATAGAGGATAGGATAGGATACAGGATAGGATAGAGGATAGGATAGACGATAGGATAGGATAGAGGATAGGATAGGATAGAGGATAGGATAGGATAGAGGATAGGATAGGATAGAGGATAGGATAGGATAGAGGATACGATAGTGGATTTGATAGGAAAAGAGGATAGGATAGGATCGAAGATAGGATAGGTGATTTGATAGGATAGATGATAGGGTAGGATAGAGGATAGGATAGGATAGAGGATAGGATAGACGATAGGATAGGATAGAGGATAGGATAGGACAGAGGATAGGATAGGGGATTTGATAGGATAGAGGATAGGATATAATAGACGATAGGATAGGATAGAGGAAAGGATAGGATAGAGGATAGGATGGGATAGAGGATAGGATAGGATAGAGGATAGGATAGAGGATTGGATAGTTTACAGGATAGGATAGGATAGAGGATAGGATAGGGGATTTGATAGGATAGAGGATATTATAGGATAGAGGATAGGATATGATAGAGTATACGATATTATAGAGGGTAGGATAGGATAGAGCATAGGATAGGGGATTGGATAGGATAGGATAGAGGATAGGCTAGGATAGAGGATAGGCTAGGATAGAGGATAGGCTAGGATAGAGGATAGGATAGAGGATAGGATAGGATAGAGGACAGGATAGGATAGAGGATAGGATAGGATGGAGGATTGGATAGGATACAGGAAAGTATAGGATTGAGGATAGATGATAGGATAGGATAGAGGATAGGATAGGATAGATGATATGATAGACGATAGGATAGGATAGAGGATGGGATAGGATACAGGATAGGATAGGATAGAGGATAGGATAGGATAGAGGATAGGATAGGATAGAGGATTGGATAGGATAGAGGATTGATGATAGGATAGGATAGAGGATAGGATAGGGGATTTGATAGGATAGAGGATAGGATAGGGTACAGGATAGGATAGGATAGAGGATAGGATAGGATAGAGGATATGAAAGACGATAGGATAGGATAGAGGATAGGATAGGATAGAGGATAGGATAGGATAGAGGATAGGATAGGATAGAGGATAGGATAGGATAGAGGATAGGATAGGATAGAGGATAGGATAGGATAGAGGATAGGATAGTATAGAGGATAGGATAGCATAGAGGATAGGATAGGATAGAGGATAGGATAGGATAGAGGATAGGATAGGATAGAGGATAGGATAGGATAGAGGATAGGATAAGATAGAGGATAGGATAGGATAGAGGATAGGATAGGATAGAGGATAGGATAGGATAGAGGATAGGATAGGATAGAGGATAGGATAGGATAGGATAGAGGATAGGATAGGATAGAGGATAGGATAGGATAGAGGATAGGATAGGATAGGATAGAGGATAGGATAGGATAGAGGATAGGATAGGATAGAGGATAGGATAGTATAGAGGATAGGATAGGATAGAGGATAGGATAGGATAGAGGATAGGATAGGATAGAGGATAGGATAGGATAGAGGATAGGATAGTATAGAGGATAGGATAGCATAGAGGATAGGATAGGATAGAGGATAGGATAGGATAGAGGATAGGATAGGATAGAGGATAGGATAGGATAGAGGATAGGATAGGATAGAGGATAGGATAGGATAGAGGATAGGATAAGATAGAGGATAGGATAGGATAGAGGATAGGATAGGATAGAGGATAGGATAGGATAGGATAGAGGATAGGATAGGATAGAGGATAGGATAGGATAGAGGATAGGATAGGATAGGATAGAGGATAGGATAGGATAGAGGATAGGATAGGATAGAGGATAGGATAGTATAGAGGATAGGATAGGATAGAGGATAGGATAGGATAGAGGATAGGATAGGATAGAGGATAGGATAGGATAGAGGATAGGATAGGATAGAGGATAGGATAGGATAGAAGATAGGATAGGATAGAGGATAGGATAGGATAGAGGATAGGATAGGATAGAGGATAGGATAGGATAGAGGATAGGATAGGATAGAGGATAGGATAGGGGATTTGCTAGGATAGATGATAGGGTAGGATAGAGGATAGGATAGGATAGAGGATAGGATAGACGATAGGATAAGATAGAGGATAGGATAGGATAGAGGATAGTATAGGATAGAGGATAGGATAGAGGATATGATAGACGATAGGATAGGATAGAGGATAGGATAGGATACAGGATAGGATAGAGGATAGGATAGACGATAGGATAGGATAGAGGATAGGATAGGATAGAGGATAGGATAGGATAGAGGATACGATAGGGGATTTGATAGGATAGAGGATAGGATAGGATCGAAGATAGGATAGGTGATTTGATAGGATAGATGATAGGGTAGGATAGAGGATAGGATAGGATAGAGGATAGGATAGACGATAGGATAGGATAGAGGATAGGATAGGACAGAGGATAGGATAGGGGATTTGATAGGATAGAGGATAGGATAGGATAGACGATAGGATAGGATAGAGGAAAGGATAGGATAGAGGATAGGATGGGATAGAGGATAGGATAGGATAGAGGATAGGATAGGATAGAGGATACGATAGGGGATTTGAAAGGATAGAGGATAGGATAGGATCGAAGATAGGATAGGATAGAGGATAGGATAGGATAGAGGATAGGATAGGATAGAGGATAGGATAGGGGATTTGATAGGATAGATGATAGGGTAGGATAGAGGATAGTATAGGATAGAGGATAGGATAGACGATAGGATAGGATAGAGGATAGGATAGGATAGAGGATAGGATAGGATAGAGGATAGGATAGAGGATTGGATAGGTTACAGGATAGGATAGGATAGAGGATAGGATAGGGGATTTGATAGGATAGAGGATATTATAGGATAGAGGATAGGATATGATAGAGTATACGATATTATAGAGGGTAGGATAGGATAGAGCATAGGATAGGGGATTGGATAGGATAGGATAGAGGATAGGCTAGGATAGAGGATAGGCTAGGATAGAGGATAGGATAGAGGATAGGATAGGATAGAGGACAGGATAGGATAGAGGATAGGATAGGATGGAGGATTGGATAGGATACAGGAAAGTATAGGATTGAGGATAGATGATAGGATAGGATAGAGGATAGGATAGGATAGATGATATGATAGACGATAGGATAGGATAGAGGATGGGATAGGATACAGGATAGGATAGGATAGAGGATAGGATAGGATAGAGGATAGGATAGGATAGAGGATTGGATAGGATAGAGGATTGATGATAGGATAGGATAGAGGATAGGATAGGGGATTTGATAGGATAGAGGATAGGATAGGGTACAGGATAGGATAGGATAGAGGATAGGATAGGATAGAGGATAGGATAGGATAGAGGATAGGATAGGATAGAGGATAGGATAGGATAGAGGATAGGATAGGATAGAGGATAGGATAGTATAGAGGATAGGATAGCATAGAGGATAGGATAGGATAGAGGATAGGATAGGATAGAGGATAGGATAGGATAGAGGATAGGATAGGATAGAGGATAGGATAAGATAGAGGATAGGATAGGATAGAGGATAGGATAGGATAGAGGATAGGATAGGATAGAGGATAGGATAGGATAGAGGATAGGATAGGATAGGATAGAGGATAGGATAGGATAGAGGATAGGATAGGATAGAGGATAGGATAGGATAGGATAGAGGATAGGATAGGATAGAGGATAGGATAGGATAGAGGATAGGATAGTATAGAGGATAGGATAGGATAGAGGATAGGATAGGATAGAGGATAGGATAGGATAGAGGATAGGATAGGATAGAGGATAGGATAGGATAGAGGATAGGATAGGATAGAAGATAGGATAGGATAGAGGATAGGATAGGATAGAGAATAGGATAGGATAGAGGATAGGATAGGATACAGGATTGGATACGATAGAGGATAGGATAGGATACAGGATAGGATAGGATAGAGGATAGGATAGGGGATTTGATAGGATAGAGGATAGGATAGGATAGAGGATAGGATAGGATAGAGGATAGGATAGACGATAGGATAGGATAGAGGATAGGATAGGATAGAGGATAGGATAGGATAGAGGATAGGATAGAGGATTGGATAGGTTACAGGATAGGATAGGATAGAGGATAGGATAGGGGATTTGATAGGATAGAGGATATTATAGGATAGAGGATAGGATATGATAGAGTATACGATATTATAGAGGGTAGGATAGGATAGAGCATAGGATAGGGGATTGGATAGGATAGGATAGAGGATAGGCTAGGATAGAGGATAGGCTAGGATAGAGGATAGGATAGAGGATAGGATAGGATAGAGGACAGGATAGGATAGAGGATAGGATAGGATGGAGGATTGGATAGGATACAGGAAAGTATAGGATTGAGGATAGATGATAGGATAGGATAGAGGATAGGATAGGATAGATGATATGATAGACGATAGGATAGGATAGAGGATGGGATAGGATACAGGATAGGATAGGATAGAGGATAGGATAGGATAGAGGATAGGATAGGATAGAGGATTGGATAGGATAGAGGATTGATGATAGGATAGGATAGAGGATAGGATAGGGGATTTGATAGGATAGAGGATAGGATAGGGTACAGGATAGGATAGGATAGAGGATAGGATAGGATAGAGGATAGGATAGGATAGAGGATAGGATAGGATAGAGGATAGGATAGGATAGAGGATAGGATAGGATAGAGGATAGGATAGTATAGAGGATAGGATAGCATAGAGGATAGGATAGGATAGAGGATAGGATAGGATAGAGGATAGGATAGGATAGAGGATAGGATAGGATAGAGGATAGGATAAGATAGAGGATAGGATAGGATAGAGGATAGGATAGGATAGAGGATAGGATAGGATAGAGGATAGGATAGGATAGAGGATAGGATAGGATAGGATAGAGGATAGGATAGGATAGAGGATAGGATAGGATAGAGGATAGGATAGGATAGGATAGAGGATAGGATAGGATAGAGGATAGGATAGGATAGAGGATAGGATAGTATAGAGGATAGGATAGGATAGAGGATAGGATAGGATAGAGGATAGGATAGGATAGAGGATAGGATAGGATAGAGGATAGGATAGGATAGAGGATAGGATAGGATAGAAGATAGGATAGGATAGAGGATAGGATAGGATAGAGAATAGGATAGGATAGAGGATAGGATAGGATACAGGATTGGATACGATAGAGGATAGGATAGGATACAGGATAGGATAGGATAGAGGATAGGATAGGGGATTTGATAGGATAGAGGATAGGATAGGATAGAGGATAGGATAGGATAGTGGATAGGATAGGATAGAGGATAGGATAGAATAGAGGATAGGATAGAGGATAGGATAGGATAGGATAGAGGATAGGATAGGATAGAGGATAGGATATTATAGAGGATAGGATAGGACAGATGATAGGATATGGGATTTCATAGGGTGGAGGATAGGATAGGGGATTGGATAGGATAGGATAGAGGGTAGGCTAGGATAGAGGATAGGATAGAGGATAGGAAAGGATAGAGGATAGGATAGGATAGAGGATAGGATAGGATAGAGGATAGGATAGGACAGAGGATAGTATAGGGGATTTGATAGGATAGAGAATAGGATACACGATAGGATAGGATAGAGGATAGGATAGGATAGAGGATAGGATAGGATAGAGGATAGGATAGGATAGAGGATAGGATAGAGGATTGGATAGTTTACAGGATAGGATAGGATAGAGGATAGGATAGGGGATTTGATAGGATAGAGGATATTATAGGATAGAGGATAGGATATGATAGAGTATACGATATTATAGAGGGTAGGATAGGATAGAGCATAGGATAGGGGATTGGATAGGATAGGATAGAGGATAGGCTAGGATAGAGGATAGGCTAGGATAGAGGATAGGATAGAGGATAGGATAGGATAGAGGACAGGATAGGATAGAGGATAGGATAGGATGGAGGATTGGATAGGATACAGGAAAGTATAGGATTGAGGATAGATGATAGGATAGGATAGAGGATAGGATAGGATAGATGATATGATAGACGATAGGATAGGATAGAGGATGGGATAGGATACAGGATAGGATAGGATAGAGGATAGGATAGGATAGAGGATAGGATAGGATAGAGGATTGGGTAGGATAGAGGATTGATGATAGGATAGGATAGAGGATAGGATAGGGGATTTGATAGGATAGAGGATAGGATAGGGTACAGGATAGGATAGGATAGAGGATAGGATAGGATAGAGGATATGAAAGACGATAGGATAGGATAGAGGATAGGATAGGATAGAGGATAGGATAGGATAGAGGATAGGATAGGATAGAGGATAGGATAGGATAGAGGATAGGATAGTATAGAGGATAGGATAGCATAGAGGATAGGATAGGATAGAGGATAGGATAGGATAGAGGATAGGATAGGATAGAGGATAGGATAGGATAGAGGATAGGATAGTATAGAGGATAGGATAGCATAGAGGATAGGATAGGATAGAGGATAGGATAGGATAGAGGATAGGATAGGATAGAGGATAGGATAGGATAAGATAGAGGATAGGATAGGATAGAGGATAGGATAGGATAGAGGATAGGATAGGATAGAGGATAGGATAGGATAGAGGATAGGATAGGATAGGATAGAGGATAGGATAGGATAGAGGATAGGATAGGATAGAGGATAGGATAGGATAGGATAGAGGATAGGATAGGATAGAGGATAGGATAGGATAGAGGATAGGATAGTATAGAGGATAGGATAGGACAGAGGATAGTATAGGGGATTTGATAGGATAGAGAATAGGATACACGATAGGATAGGATAGAGGATAGGATAGGACAGAGGATTGGATAGGATAGAGGATAGAGGATAGGATAGGATACAGGAAAGGATAGGATTGAGGATAGGATTGGATAGAGGATAGGATAGGGGATTGGATTGGATAGGATAGGATAGAGGATTGGATAGGATAGAGAAGAGGATAGGATAGAGGATTTGATAGGATAGAGGATAGGATAGGATAGAGGATAGGATAGACGATAGGATAGGATAGAGGATAGGATAGACGATAGGATAGGATAGAGCATAGGATAGGGGATTTGATAGGATAGAGGATAGGATAGGATAGAAGATAGGATAGGATAGAGGATAGGATAGGATAGAGGATAGGATAGGATAGAGGATAGGATAGGATAGACGATAGGATAGGATAGACGATAGGATAGGATAGAGGATAGGATAGGGTAGAGGAATGGATAGGATAGAGGATAGGATAGGATAGAGGATAGGATAGGATAGAGGATAGGATAGGGATTTGATAGGATAGAGGATATTATAGGATAGAGGATAGGATATGATAGAGTGTACGATATTATAGAGGGTAGGATAGGATAGAGCATAGGATAGGGGATTGGATAGGATAGGATAGAGGATAGGCTAGGATAGAGGATAGGCTAAGATAGAGGATAGGATAGAGGATAGGATAGGATAGAGGACAGGATAGGATAGAGGATACGATAGGGGATTTGATAGGATAGAGGATAGGATAGGATCGAAGATAGGATAGGATAGAGGATAGGATAGGATAGAGGATAGGATAGGATAGAGGATAGGATAGGGGATTTGATAGGATAGATGATAGGGTAGGATAGAGGATAGGATAGGATAGAGGATAGGATAGACGATACGATAGGATAGAGGATAGGATAGGATAGAGGATAGGATAGGATAGAGGATAGGATAGAGGATTGGATAGGTTACAGGATAGGATAGGATAGAGGATAGGATAGGGGATTTGATAGGATAGAGGATATTATAGGATAGAGGATAGGATATGATAGAGCATAGGATAGGGGATTGGATAGGATAGGATAGAGGATAGGATAGGATAGAGGATAGGATAGGATAGAGGATATGAAAGACGATAGGATAGGATAGAGGATAGGATAGGATAGAGGATAGGATAGGATAGAGGATAGGATAGGATAGAGGATAGGATAGGATAGAGGATAGGATAGGATAGAGGATAGGATAGGATAGAGGATAGGATAGGATAGAAGATAGGATAGGATAGAGGATAGGATAGGATAGAGAATAGGATAGGATAGAGGATAGGATAGGATACAGGATTGGATACGATAGAGGATAGAGGATAGGATAGGATACAGGATAGGATAGGATAGAGGATAGGATAGGGGATTTGATAGGATAGAGGATAGGATAGGATAGAGGATAGGATAGGATAGTGGATAGGATAGGATAGAGGATAGGATAGAATAGAGGATAGGATAGAGGATAGGATAGGATAGGATAGAGGATAGGATAGGATAGAGGATAGGATATTATAGAGGATAGGATAGGACAGATGATAGGATATGGGATTTCATAGGGTGGAGGATAGGATAGGGGATTGGATAGGATAGGATAGAGGGTAGGCTAGGATAGAGGATAGGATAGAGGATAGGATAGGATAGAGGATAGGATAGGATAGAGGATAGGATAGGATAGAGGATAGGATAGGACAGAGGATAGTATAGGGGATTTGATAGGATAGAGAATAGGATACACGATAGGATAGGATAGAGGATAGGATAGGACAGAGGATTGGATAGGATAGAGGATAGAGGATAGGATAGGATACAGGAAAGGATAGGATTGAGGATAGGATTGGATAGAGGATAGGATAGGGGATTGGATTGGATAGGATAGAGGATAGGATAGGATAGAGGATAGGATAGGATAGAGGATAGGATAGGGGATTTGATAGGATAGAGGATATTATAGGATAGAGGATAGGATATGATAGAGTATACGATATTATAGAGGGTAGGATAGGATAGAGCATAGGATAGGGGATTGGATAGGATAGGATAGAGGATAGGCTAGGATAGAGGATAGGCTAAGATAGAGGATAGGATAGAGGATAGGATAGGATAGAGGACAGGATAGGATAGAGGATACGATAGGGGATTTGATAGGATAGAGGATAGGATAGGATCGAAGATAGGATAGGATAGAGGATAGGATAGGATAGAGGATAGGATAGGATAGAGGATAGGATAGGATAGAGGATAGGATAGGATAGAGGATAGGATAGATGATAGGGTAGGATAGAGGATAGGATAGGATAGAGGATAGGATAGACGATAGGATAAGATAGAGGATAGGATAGGATAGAGGATAGTATAGGATAGACGATAGGATAGAGGATATGATAGACGATAGGATAGGATAGAGGATAGGATAGGATACAGGATAGGATAGACGATAGGATAGGATAGAGGATAGGATAGGATAGAGGATATGATAGGATAGAGGATACGATAGGGGATTTGATAGGATAGAGGATAGGATAGGATCGAAGATAGGATAGGGGATTTGATAGGATAGATGATAGGGTAGGATAGAGGATAGGATAGGATAGAGGATAGGATAGACGATAGGATAGGATAGAGGATAGGATACTATAGAGGATAGGATAGGGGATTTGATAGGATAGAGGATAGGATAGGATAGACGATAGGATAGGATAGAGGAAAGGATAGGATAGAGGATAGGATAGGATAGTGGATAGGATAGGATAGAGGATAGGATAGGATAGAGGATACGATAGGGGATTTGAAAGGATAGAGGATAGGATAGGATCGAAGATAGGATAGGATAGAGGATAGGATAGGATAGAGGATAGGCTAGGATAGAGGATAGGCTAGGATAGAGGATAGGATAGAGGATAGGATAGGGTACAGGATAGGATAGGATAGAGGATAGGATAGGATAGAGGATATGAAAGACGATAGAATAGGATAGGATAGAGGATAGGATAGGATAGAGGGTAGGATAGGATAGAGGATAGGATAGGATAGAGGATAGGATAGGATAGAGGATAGGATAGGATAGAGGATAGGATAGGATAGAGGATAGGATAGGATAGGATAGAGGATAGGATAGGATAGAGGATAGGATAGGATAGAGGATAGGATAGCATAGAGGATAGGATAGGATAGAGGATAGGATAGAGGATAGGATAGGATAGAGGATAGGATAGGATAGAGGATAGGATAAGATAGAGGATAGGATAGGATAGAGGATAGGATAGGATAGAGGATAGGATAGGATAGAGGATATGAAAGACGATAGGATAGGATAGAGGATAGGATAGGATAGGATAGAGGATAGGATAGGACAGATGATAGGATATGGGATTTCATAGGGTGGAGGATAGGATAGGGGATTGGATAGGATAGGATAGAGGGTAGGCTAGGATAGAGGATAGGATAGAGGATAGGAAAGGATAGAGGATAGGATAGGATAGAGGATAGGATAGGATAGAGGATAGGATAGGACAGAGGATAGTATAGGGGATTTGATAGGATAGAGAATAGGATACACGATAGGATAGGATAGAGGATAGGATAGGATAGAGGATAGGATAGGATAGAGGATAGGATAGGATAGAGGATAGGATAGAGGATTGGATAGTTTACAGGATAGGATAGGATAGAGGATAGGATAGGGGATTTGATAGCATAGAGGATATTATAGGATAGAGGATAGGATATGATAGAGTATACGATATTATAGAGGGTAGGATAGGATAGAGCATAGGATAGGGGATTGGATAGGATAGGATAGAGGATAGGCTAGGATAGAGGATAGGCTAGGATAGAGGATAGGATAGAGGATAGGATAGGATAGAGGACAGGATAGGATAGAGGATAGGATAGGATGGAGGATTGGATAGGATACAGGAAAGTATAGGATTGAGGATAGATGATAGGATAGGATAGAGGATAGGATAGGATAGATGATATGATAGACGATAGGATAGGATAGAGGATGGGATAGGATACAGGATAGGATAGGATAGAGGATAGGATAGGATAGAGGATAGGATAGGATAGAGGATTGGATAGGATAGAGGATTGATGATAGGATAGGATAGAGGATAGGATAGGGGATTTGATAGGATAGAGGATAGGATAGGGTACAGGATAGGATAGGATAGAGGATAGGATAGGATAGAGGATATGAAAGACGATAGGATAGGATAGAGGATAGGATAGGATAGAGGATAGGATAGGATAGAGGATAGGATAGGATAGAGGATAGGATAGGATAGAGGATAGGATAGTATAGAGGATAGGATAGCATAGAGGATAGGATAGGATAGAGGATAGGATAGGATAGAGGATAGGATAGGATAGAGGATAGGATAGGATAGAGGATAGGATAGTATAGAGGATAGGATAGCATAGAGGATAGGATAGGATAGAGGATAGGATAGGATAGAGGATAGGATAGGATAGAGGATAGGATAGGATAAGATAGAGGATAGGATAGGATAGAGGATAGGATAGGATAAAGGATAGGATAGGATAGAGGATAGGATAGGATAGAGGATAGGATAGGATAGGATAGAGGATAGGATAGGATAGAGGATAGGATAGGATAGAGGATAGGATAGGATAGGATAGAGGATAGGATAGGATAGAGGATAGGATAGGATAGAGGATAGGATAGTATAGAGGATAGGATAGGACAGAGGATAGTATAGGGGATTTGATAGGATAGAGAATAGGATACACGATAGGATAGGATAGAGGATAGGATAGGACAGAGGATTGGATAGGATAGAGGATAGAGGATAGGATAGGATACAGGAAAGGATAGGATTGAGGATAGGATTGGATAGAGGATAGGATAGGGGATTGGATTGGATAGGATAGGATAGAGGATTGGATAGGATAGAGAAGAGGATAGGATAGAGGATTTGATAGGATAGAGGATAGGATAGGATAGAGGATAGGATAGACGATAGGATAGGATAGAGGATAGGATAGGGGATTCGATAGGATAGAGGATAGGATAGGATAGAAGATAGGATAGGATAGAGGATAGGATAGGATACACGATAGGATAGGATAGAGGATAGGATAGGACAGAGGATAGGATAGGATAGAGGATAGGATAGGATAGAGGATAGGATAGGACAGAGGATAGGATAGGATAGAGGATAGGATTGGATAGAGGATAGGATAGACGATAGGATAGGATAGAGCATAGGATAGGGGATTTGATAGGATAGAGGATAGGATAGGATAGAAGATAGGATAGGATAGAGGATAGGATAGGATAGAGGATAGGATAGGATAGAGGATAGGATAGGATAGACGATAGGATAGGATAGACGATAGGATAGGATAGAGGATAGGATAGGATAGAGGAATGGATAGGATAGAGGATAGGATAGGATAGAGGATAGGATAGGATAGAGGATAGGATAGGGATTTGATAGGATAGAGGATATTATAGGATAGAGGATAGGATATGATAGAGTGTACGATATTATAGAGGGTAGGATAGGATAGAGCATAGGATAGGGGATTGGATAGGATAGGATAGAGGATAGGCTAGGATAGAGGATAGGCTAAGATAGAGGATAGGATAGAGGATAGGATAGGATAGAGGACAGGATAGGATAGAGGATACGATAGGGGATTTGATAGGATAGAGGATAGGATAGGATCGAAGATAGGATAGGATAGAGGATAGGATAGGATAGAGGATAGGATAGGATAGAGGATAGGATAGGGGATTTGATAGGATAGATGATAGGGTAGGATAGAGGATAGGATAGGATAGAGGATAGGATAGACGATACGATAGGATAGAGGATAGGATAGGATAGAGGATAGGATAGGATAGAGGATAGGATAGAGGATTGGATAGGTTACAGGATAGGATAGGATAGAGGATAGGATAGGGGATTTGATAGGATAGAGGATATTATAGGATAGAGGATAGGATATGATAGAGCATAGGATAGGGGATTGGATAGGATAGGATAGAGGATAGGATAGGATAGAGGATAGGATAGGATAGAGGATATGAAAGACGATAGGATAGGATAGAGGATAGGATAGGATAGAGGATAGGATAGGATAGAGGATAGGATAGGATAGAGGATAGGATAGGATAGAGGATAGGATAGGATAGAGGATAGGATAGGATAGAAGATAGGATAGGATAGAGGATAGGATAGGATAGAGAATAGGATAGGATAGAGGATAGGATAGGATACAGGATTGGATACGATAGAGGATAGAGGATAGGATAGGATACAGGATAGGATAGGATAGAGGATAGGATAGGGGATTTGATAGGATAGAGGATAGGATAGGATAGAGGATAGGATAGGATAGTGGATAGGATAGGATAGAGGATAGGATAGAATAGAGGATAGGATAGAGGATAGGATAGGATAGGATAGAGGATAGGATAGGATAGAGGATAGGATATTATAGAGGATAGGATAGGACAGATGATAGGATATGGGATTTCATAGGGTGGAGGATAGGATAGGGGATTGGATAGGATAGGATAGAGGGTAGGCTAGGATAGAGGATAGGATAGAGGATAGGATAGGATAGAGGATAGGATAGGATAGAGGATAGGATAGGATAGAGGATAGGATAGGACAGAGGATAGTATAGGGGATTTGATAGGATAGAGAATAGGATACACGATAGGATAGGATAGAGGATAGGATAGGACAGAGGATTGGATAGGATAGAGGATAGAGGATAGGATAGGATACAGGAAAGGATAGGATTGAGGATAGGATTGGATAGAGGATAGGATAGGGGATTGGATTGGATAGGATAGGGGATTTGATAGGATAGAGGATAGGATAGGATCGAAGATAGGATAGGATAGAGGATAGGATAGGATAGAGGATAGGATAGGATAGAGGATAGGATAGGATAGAGGATAGGATAGGATAGAGGATAGGATAGATGATAGGGTAGGATAGAGGATAGGATAGGATAGAGGATAGGATAGACGATAGGATAAGATAGAGGATAGGATAGGATAGACGATAGGATAGAGGATATGATAGACGATAGGATAGGATAGAGGATAGGATAGGATACAGGATAGGATAGACGATAGGATAGGATAGAGGATAGGATAGGATAGAGGATATGATAGGATAGAGGATACGATAGGGGATTTGATAGGATAGAGGATAGGATAGGATCGAAGATAGGATAGGGGATTTGATAGGATAGATGATAGGGTAGGATAGAGGATAGGATAGGATAGAGGATAGGATAGACGATAGGATAGGATAGAGGATAGGATACTATAGAGGATAGGATAGGGGATTTGATAGGATAGAGGATAGGATAGGATAGACGATAGGATAGGATAGAGGAAAGGATAGGATAGAGGATAGGATAGGATAGTGGATAGGATAGGATAGAGGATAGGATAGGATAGAGGATACGATAGGGGATTTGAAAGGATAGAGGATAGGATAGGATCGAAGATAGGATAGGATAGAGGATAGGATAGGATAGAGGATAGGCTAGGATAGAGGATAGGCTAGGATAGAGGATAGGATAGAGGATAGGATAGGGTACAGGATAGGATAGGATAGAGGATAGGATAGGATAGAGGATATGAAAGACGATAGAATAGGATAGGATAGAGGATAGGATAGGATAGAGGATAGGATAGGATAGAGGATAGGATAGGATAGAGGATAGGATAGGATAGAGGATAGGATAGGATAGAGGATAGGATAGGATAGAGGATAGGATAGGATAGGATAGAGGATAGGATAGGATAGAGGATAGGATAGGATAGAGGATAGGATAGCATAGAGGATAGGATAGGATAGAGGATAGGATAGAGGATAGGATAGGATAGAGGATAGGATAGGATAGAGGATAGGATAAGATAGAGGATAGGATAGGATAGAGGATAGGATAGGATAGAGGATAGGATAGGATAGAGGATATGAAAGACGATAGGATAGGATAGAGGATAGGATAGGATAGGATAGAGGATAGGATAGGATAGAGGATAGGATAGGATAGAGGATAGGATAGGATAGAGGATAGGATAGGATAGAGGATAGGATAGGATAGAGGATAGGATAGGATAGAGGATATGAAAGACGATAGGATAGGATAGAGGATAGGATAGGATAGAGGATAGGATAGGATAGAGGATAGGATAGGATAGGATAGAGGATAGGATAGGATAGAGGATAGGATAGGATAGAGGAATGGGTAGGATAGAGGATAGGATAGGATAGAGGATAGGATAGGATAGAGGATAGGATAGGATAGAGGATTGGATAGGATAGAGGAGAGGATAGGATAGAGGATTTGATAGGATAGAGGATAGGATAGGATAGAGGATAGGATAGACGATAGGATAGGATAGAGGATAGGATAGGGGATTTGATAGGATAGAGGATAGGATAGGATAGAAGATAGGATAGGATAGAGGATAGGATAGGATACACGTTAGGATAGGATAGAGGATAGGATAGGACAGAGGATAGGATAGGTTAGAGGATAGGATAGGATAGAGGATAGGATAGGACAGAGGATAGGATAGGATAGAGGATAGGATAGGATAGAGGATAGGATAGGATAGAGGATATGAAAGACGATAGGATAGGATAGAGGATAGGATAGGATAGAGGATAGGATAGGATAAAGGATAGGATAGGATAGAGGATAGGATAGGATAGAGGATAGGATAGGATAGAGGATAGGATAGGATAGAGGATAGGATAGGATAGGATAGAGGATAGGATAGGATAGAGGATAGGATAGGATAGAGGATAGGATAGTATAGAGGATAGGATAGCATAGAGGATAGGATAGGATAGAGGATAGGATAGAGGATAGGATAGAGGATAGGATAGGATAGAGGATAGGATAAGATAGAGGATAGGATAGGATAGAGGATAGGATAGGATAGAGGATAGGATAAGATAGAGGATAGGATAGGATAGAGGATAGGATAGGATAGAGGATAGGATAAGATAGAGGATAGGATAGGATAGAGGATAGGATAGGATAGAGGATAGGATAGGATAGAGGATATGAAAGACGATAGGATAGGATAGAGGATAGGATAGGATAGAGGATAGGATAGGATAGAGGATAGGATAGGATAGAGGATAGGATAGGATAGGATAGAGGATAGGATAGGATAGAGGATAGGATAGTATAGAGGATAGGATAGGATAGAGGATAGGATAGGATAGAGGATAGGATGGGATAGAGGATAGGATAGGATAGAGGATAGGATAGGATAGACGATAGGATAGGATAGAGGATAGGATAGGATAGAAGATAGGATAGGATAGAGGATAGGATAGGATAGAGAATAGGATATGATAGAGGATAGGATAGAGGATAGGATAGAGGAGGATAGGATAGAGAATAGGATCGGATAGACGATATTATAGGATAGAGTGTACGATATTATAGAGGATAGGATAGGATAGAGGATAGAATAGAGGATAGGATAGGATACAGGATTGGATACGATAGAGGATAGAGGATAGGATAGGATACAGGATAGGATAGGATAGAGGATAGGATAGGGGATTTGATAGGATAGAGGATAGTATAGGATAGAGGATAGGATAGGATAGTGGATAGGATAGGATAGAGGATAGGATAGAATAGAGGATAGGATAGTGGATAGGATAGGATAGGATAGAGGATAGGATAGGATAGAGGATAGGATATTATAGAGGATAGGATAGGACAGATGATAGGATATGGGATTTCATAGGGTGGAGGATAGGATAGGGGATTGGATAGGATAGGATAGAGGGTAGGCTAGGATAGAGGATAGGATAGAGGATAGGAAAGAATAGAGGACAGGATAGGATAGAGGATAGGATAGGATAGAGGATAGGATAGGACAGAGGATAGGATAGGGGATTTGATAGGATAGAGAATAGGATAGAGGATAGGATAGGACAGAGGATTGGATAGGATAGAGGATAGAGGATAGGATAGGATACAGGAAAGGATAGGATTGAGGATAGGATTGGATAGAGGATAGGATAGGGGATTGGATTGGATAGGATAGAGGATAGGCTAGGATAAAGGATAGGATAGAGGATAGGATAGGATAGAGGATAGGACAGGATTGACGATAGGATAGGATAGAGGATAGGATAGGATAGAGGATAGGATAGGATAGAGGATTGGATAGGATAGAGGAGAGGATAGGATAGAGGATTTGATAGGATAGAGGATAGGATAGGATAGAGGATAGGATTGGGTAGAGGATAGGATAGACGATAGGATAGGATAGAGGATAGGATAGGGGATTTGATACGATAGAGGATAGGATAGGATAGAAGATAGGATAGGATAGAGGATAGGATAGGATACACGATAGGATAGGATAGAGGATAGGATAGGACAGAGGATAGGATAGGATAGAGGATAGGATAGGATAGAGGATAGGATAGGACAGAGGATAGGATAGGATAGAGGATAGGATTGGATAGAGGATAGGATAGACGATAGGATAGGATAGAGCATAGGATAGGGGATTTGATAGGATAGAGGATAGGATAGGATAGAAGATAGGATAGGATAGAGGATAGGATAGGATAGAGGATAGGATAGGATAGAGGATAGGATAGGATAGAGGATAGGGTAGGATAGACGATAGGATAGGATAGAGGATAGGATAGGATAGAGGAATGGATAGGATAGAGGATAGGATAGGATAGAGGATAGGATAGGATAGAGGATAGGATAGGATACGACAGAGTATTGGATAGAGGATAGGATAGGATAGAGGATATTATAGGATAGAGGATATGATAGGGTAGAGAATAGGATAGGATAGAGGATAGAGGATAGGATAGGATACAGGAAAGGATAGGATTGAGGATAGGATTGGATAGAGGATAGGATAGGATAGAAGATAGGATAGGATAGAGGATAGGATAGAGGATAGGATAGGGGATTTGATAGGAAAGAGGATAGGATAGGATAGAAGATAGGATAGGATAAGGGATAGGATAGAGGATTTGATAGGATAGGGGATTTGATAGGATAGAGGATTTGATAGGATAGGGGATTTGATAGGATAGATGGATAGGATAGGATAGGATAGACGATATAATAGGATAGAGGATAGGATAGTATTGAGGATAGGATAGTATTGAGGATAGGATAGGATAGAGGATTGGATAGTATAGAGGATAGGATAGGATAGAGGATAGGGTAGGATAGAGGATAGGATAGGATAGAGGATAGGATAGGGGATTTGATAGGATAGAGGATAGGATAGGATAGAAGATAGGATAGGATAGTGGATAGGATAGAATAGAGGATAGGATAGGATAGAGGATAGGATAGGATAGAGGATAGGATAGGATAGTCGATAGGATAGGATAGAGGATAGGATAGGATAGAGGAAAGGATAGGATAGAGGATAGGATAGGATAGAGGATAGGGTAGGATAGAGGATATGATAGGATAGAGGATAGAATAGGATAGAGGATATTATAGGATAGAGGATATGATAGGGTAGAGAATAGGATAGGATACAGGAAAGGATAGGATTGAGGATAGGATTGGATAGAGGATAGGATAGGGGATTGGATTGGATAGGATAGAGGATAGGATAGAGGATAGGATAGGATAGAGGATAGGACAGGATTGACGATAGGATAGGTTATAGGATAGGATAGGATAGAGGATAGGATAGGATAGAGGATTGGATAGGATAGAGGATAGGATAGGATAGAGGATAGGATAGGATAGAGGATAGGATAGGATAGAGGATAGGATAGGATAGACGATAGGATAGGATAGAGGATAGGATAGGATAGAAGATAGGATAGGATAGAGGATAGGATAGGATAGAGAATAGGATAGGATAGAGGATAGGATAGAGGATAGGATAGAGGATAGGATAGAGGATAGGATAGAGAATAGGATCGGATAGACGATATTATAGGATAGAGTGTACGATATTATAGAGGATAGGATAGGATAGAGGATAGAATAGAGGATAGGATAGGATACAGGATTGGATACGATAGAGGATAGAGGATAGGATATGATACAGGATAGGATAGGATAGAGGATAGGATAGGGGATTTGATAGGATAGAGGATAGGATAGGATAGAGGATAGGATAGGATAGTGGATAGGATAGGATAGAGGATAGGATAGAATAGAGGATAGGATAGAGGATAGGATAGGATAGGATAGAGGATAGGATAGGATAGAGGATAGGATATTATAGAGGATAGGATAGGACAGATGATAGGATATGGGATTTCATAGGGTGGAGGATAGGATAGAGGATTTGATAGGATAGGGGATTTGATAGGATAGATGGATAGGATAGATGGATAGGATAGGATAGGATAGACGATAGGATAGGATAGAGGATAGGATAGTATTGAGGATAGGATAGTATTGAGGATAGGATAGGATAGAGGATTGGATAGTATAGAGGATAGGATAGGATAGAGGATAGGGTAGGATAGAGGATAGGATAGGATAGAGGATAGGATAGGGGATTTGATAGGATAGAGGATAGGATAGGATAGAAGATAGGATAGGATAGTGGATAGGATAGGATAGAGGATAGGATAGGATGGAGGATAGGATAGGATAGAGGATAGGATAGGATAGGATAGAGGATAGGATAGGATAGAGGAAAGGATAGGATAGAGGATAGGATAGGATAGAGGATAGGGTAGGATAGAGGATTGGATAGGATAGAGGAGAGGAGAGGATAGAGGATTTGATAGGATAGTGGATAGGATAGGATAGAGGATAGGATACACGATAGGATAGGATAGAGGATAGGATAGGACAGAGGATTCGATACGATAGAGGATAGAGGATAGGATAGGATACAGGGAAGGATAGGAATGAGGATAGGATTGGATAGAGGATAGGATACACGATAGGATAGGATAGGATAGAGGATAGGCTAGGATAGAGGATAGGATAGAGGATAGGAAAGGATAGAGGATAGGATAGGATAGAGGATAGGATAGGATAGAGGATAGGATAGGATAGAGGTTATGATAGGGTAGAGGATACGATAGGATAGAGGATAGGATAGGATAGAGGGTAGGATAGGATAGAGGATAGGATAGGATAGAGGATAGGATAGGGGATTTGATAGGATAGAGGATAGGATACACGATAGGATAGGATAGAGGATAGGATAGGACAGAGGATTGGATAGGATAGAGGATAGAGGATAGGATAGGATACAGGAAAGGATAGGATTGAGGATAGGATAGGATAGAGGATAGGATAGGATAGAGGATAGGATAGGATAGAGGATAGGATAGGATAGACGATAGGATAGGATAGAGGATATTATAGGATAGAGGAATGGATAGGATAGAGGATAGGATAGGATAGAGGATAGGATAGGATAGAGGATAGGATAGGATAGAGGATAGGATAGGATAGAGGATAGGATACGACAGAGTATTGGATAGAGGATAGGATAGGATAGAGGATATTATAGGATAGGGGATATGATAGGGTAGAGAATAGGATAGGATAGAGGATAGAGGATAGGATAGGATACAGGAAAGGATAGGATTGAGGATAGGATTGGATAGAGGATAGGATAGGATAGAAGATAGGATAGGATAGAGGATAGGATAGAGGATAGGATAGAGGATAGGATAGGGGATTTGATAGGAAAGAGGATAGGATAGGATAGACGATAGGATAGGATAGAGGAAAGGATAGGATAGAGGATAGGATAGGATAGAGGATAGGATAGGATAGAGGATAGGATAGGATAGAGGATACGATAGGGGATTTGAAAGGATAGAGGATAGGATAGGATCGAAGATAGGATAGGATAGAGGATAGGATAGGATAGAGGATAGGATAGGATAGAGGATAGGATAGGGGATTTGATAGGATAGATGATAGGGTAGGATAGAGGATAGGATAGGATAGAGGATAGGATGGATAGAGGATAGGATAGGATAGAGGATAGGATAGGATAGACGATAGGATAGGATAGAGGATAGGATAGGATAGAAGATAGGATAGGATAGAGGATAGGATAGGATAGAGAATAGGATATGATAGAGGATAGGATAGAGGATAGGATAGAGGATAGGATAGAGAATAGGATCGGATAGACGATATTATAGGATAGAGTGTACGGATATTATAGAGGATAGGTAGGATAGGATAGAGGATAGGATAGGATAGAGGATAGGATAGGATAGAGGGATAGGATACGACAGAGTATTGGATAGAGGATAGGATAGGATAGAGGATATTATAGGATAGGGGATATGATAGGGTAGAGAATAGGATAGGATAGAGGATAGAGGATAGGATAGGATACAGGAAAGGATAGGATTGAGGATAGGATTGGATAGAGGATAGGATAGGATAGAAGATAGGATAGGATAGAGGATAGGATAGAGGATAGGATAGAGGATAGGATAGGGGATTTGATAGGAAAGAGGATAGGATAGGATAGACGATAGGATAGGATAGAGGAAAGGATAGGATAGAGGATAGGATAGGATAGAGGATAGGATAGGATAGAGGATAGGATAGGATAGAGGATACGATAGGGGATTTGAAAGGATAGAGGATAGGATAGGATCGAAGATAGGATAGGATAGAGGATAGGATAGGATAGAGGATAGGATAGGATAGAGGATAGGATAGGGGATTTGATAGGATAGATGATAGGGTAGGATAGAGGATAGGATAGGATAGAGGATAGGATGGGATAGAGGATAGGATAGGATAGAGGATAGGATAGGATAGAGGATAGGATGGATAGAGGATAGGATAGGATAGAGGATAGGATAGGATAGACGATAGGATAGGATAGAGGATAGGATAGGATAGAAGATAGGATAGGATAGAGGATAGGATAGGATAGAGAATAGGATAAGATAGAGGATAGGATAGAGGATAGGATAGAGGATAGGATAGAGAATAGGATCGGATAGACGATATTATAGGATAGAGTGTACGATATTATAGAGGATAGGATAGGATAGAGGATAGAATAGAGGATAGGATAGGATACAGGAATTGGATACGATAGAGGATAGAGGATAGGATAGGATACAGGATAGGATAGGATAGAGGATAGGATAGGGGATTTGATAGGATAGAGGATAGTATAGGATAGAGGATAGGATAGGATAGTGGATAGGATAGGATAGAGGATAGGATAGAATAGAGGATAGGATAGTGGATAGGATAGGATAGGATAGAGGATAGGATAGGATAGAGGATAGGATTATTATAGAGGATAGGATAGGACAGATGATAGGATATGGGATTTCATAGGGTGGAGGATAGGATAGGGGATTGGATAGGATAGGATAGAGGGTAGGCTAGGATAGAGGATAGGATAGAGGATAGGAAAGAATAGAGGACAGGATAGGATAGAGGATAGGATAGGATAGAGGATAGGATAGGACAGAGGATAGGATAGGGGATTTGATAGGATAGAGAATAGGATAGAGGATAGGATAGGACAGAGGATTGGATAGGATAGAGGATAGAGGATAGGATAGGATACAGGAAAGGATAGGATTGAGGATAGGATTGGATAGAGGATAGGATAGGGGATTGGATTGGATAGGATAGAGGATAGGCTAGGATAAAGGATAGGATAGAGGATAGGATAGGATAGAGGATAGGACAGGATTGACGATAGGATAGGATAGAGGATAGGATAGGATAGAGGATAGGATAGGATAGAGGATTGGATAGGATAGAGGAGAGGATAGGATAGAGGATTTGATAGGATAGAGGATAGGATAGGATAGAGGATAGGATTGGGTAGAGGATAGGATAGACGATAGGATAGGATAGAGGATAGGATAGGGGATTTGATACGATAGAGGATAGGATAGGATAGAAGATAGGATAGGATAGAGGATAGGATAGGATACACGATAGGATAGGATAGAGGATAGGATAGGACAGAGGATAGGATAGGATAGAGGATAGGATAGGATAGAGGATAGGATAGGACAGAGGATAGGATAGGATAGAGGATAGGATTGGATAGAGGATAGGATAGACGATAGGATAGGATAGAGCATAGGATAGGGGATTTGATAGGATAGAGGATAGGATAGGATAGAAGATAGGATAGGATAGAGGATAGGATAGGATAGAGGATAGGATAGGATAGAGGATAGGATAGGATAGAGGATAGGGTAGGATAGACGATAGGATAGGATAGAGGATAGGATAGGATAGAGGAATGGATAGGATAGAGGATAGGATAGGATAGAGGATAGGATAGGATAGAGGATAGGATAGGATACGACAGAGTATTGGATAGAGGATAGGATAGGATAGAGGATATTATAGGATAGAGGATATGATAGGGTAGAGAATAGGATAGGATAGAGGATAGAGGATAGGATAGGATACAGGAAAGGATAGGATTGAGGATAGGATTGGATAGAGGATAGGATAGGATAGAAGATAGGATAGGATAGAGGATAGGATAGAGGATAGGATAGGGGATTTGATAGGAAAGAGGATAGGATAGGATTGAAGATAGGATAGGATAAGGGATAGGATAGAGGATTTGATAGGATAGGGGATTTGATAGGATAGAGGATTTGATAGGATAGGGGATTTGATAGGATAGATGGATAGGATAGGATAGGATAGACGATATAATAGGATAGAGGATAGGATAGTATTGAGGATAGGATAGTATTGAGGATAGGATAGGATAGAGGATTGGATAGTATAGAGGATAGGATAGGATAGAGGATAGGGTAGGATAGAGGATAGGATAGGGATAGAGGATAGGATAGGGGATTTGATAGGATAGAGGATAGGATAGGATAGGAAGATAGGATAGGATAGTGGATAGGATAGAATAGAGGATAGGATAGGATAGAGGATAGGATAGGATAGAGGATAGGATAGGATAGTCGATAGGATAGGATAGAGGATAGGATAGGATAGAGGAAAGGATAGGATAGAGGATAGGATAGGATAGAGATAGGGTAGGATAGAGGATATGATAGGATAGAGGATAGAATAGGATAGAGGATATTATAGGATAGAGGATATGATAGGGTAGAGAATAGGATAGGATACAGGAAAGGATAGGATTGAGGATAGGATTGGATAGAGGATAGGATAGGGGATTGGATTGGATAGGATAGAGGATAGGATAGAGGATAGGATAGGATAGAGGATAGGACAGGATTGACGATAGGATAGGTTATAGGATAGGATAGGATAGAGGATAGGATAGGATAGAGGATTGGATAGGATAGAGGATAGGATAGGATAGAGGATAGGATAGGATAGAGGATTAGGATAGGATAGAGGATAGGATAGGATAGACGATAGGATAGGATAGAGGATAGGATAGGATAGAAGATAGGATAGGATAGAGGATAGGATAGGATAGAGAATAGGATAGGATAGAGGATAGGATAGAGGATAGGATAGAGGATAGGATAGAGGATAGGATAGAGAATAGGATCGGATAGACGATATTATAGGATAGAGTGTACGATATTATAGAGGATAGGATAGGATAGAGGATAGAATAGAGGATAGGATAGGATACAGGATTGGATACGATAGAGGATAGAGGATAGGATATGATACAGGATAGGATAGGATAGAGGATAGGATAGGGGATTTGATAGGATAGAGGATAGGATAGGATAGAGGATAGGATAGGATAGTGGATAGGATAGGATAGAGGATAGGATAGAATAGAGGATAGGATAGAGGATAGGATAGGATAGGATAGAGGATAGGATAGGATAGAGGATAGGATATTATAGAGGATAGGATAGGACAGATGATAGGATATGGGATTTCATAGGGTGGAGGATAGGATAGAGGATTTGATAGGATAGGGGATTTGATAGGATAGATGGATAGGATAGATGGATAGGATAGGATAGGATAGACGATAGGATAGGATAGAGGATAGGATAGTATTGAGGATAGGATAGTATTGAGGATAGGATAGGATAGAGGATTGGATAGTATAGAGGATAGGATAGGATAGAGGATAGGGTAGGATAGAGGATAGGATAGGATAGAGGATAGGATAGGGGATTTGATAGGATAGAGGATAGGATAGGATAGAAGATAGGATAGGATAGTGGATAGGATAGGATAGAGGATAGGATAGGATGGAGGATAGGATAGGATAGAGGATAGGATAGGATAGGATAGAGGATAGGATAGGATAGAGGAAAGGATAGGATAGAGGATAGGATAGGATAGAGGATAGGGTAGGATAGAGGATTGGATAGGATAGAGGAGAGGAGAGGATAGAGGATTTGATAGGATAGTGGATAGGATAGGATAGAGGATAGGATACACGATAGGATAGGATAGAGGATAGGATAGGACAGAGGATTCGATACCGATAGAGGATAGAGGATAGGATAGGATACAGGGAAGGATAGGAAATGAGGATAGGATTGGATAGAGGATAGGATACACGATAGGATAGGATAGGATAGAGGATAGGCTAGGATAGAGGATAGGATAGAGGATAGGAAAGGATAGAGGATAGAGATAGAGGATAGGATAGGATAGAGGATAGGATAGGATAGAGGTTATGATAGGGTAGAGGATACGATAGGATAGAGGATAGGATAGGATAGAGGGTAGGATAGGATAGAGGATAGGATAGGATAGAGGATAGGATAGGGGATTTGATAGGATAGAGGATAGGATACACGATAGGATAGGATAGAGGATAGGATAGGACAGAGGATTGGATAGGATAGAGGATAGAGGATAGGATAGGATACAGGAAAGGATAGGATTGAGGATAGGATAGGATAGAGGATAGGATAGGATAGAGGATAGGATAGGATAGAGGATAGGATAGGATAGACGATAGGATAGGATAGAGGATATTATAGGATAGAGGAATGGATAGGATAGAGGATAGGATAGGATAGAGGATAGGATGAGGATAGGATAGGATAGAGGATAGGATAGGATAGAGGATAGGATACGACAGAGTATTGGATAGAGGATAGGATAGGATAGAGGATATTATAGGATAGGGGATATGATAGGGTAGAGAATAGGATAGGATAGAGGATAGAGGATAGGATAGGATACAGGAAAGGATAGGATTGAGGATAGGATTGGATAGAGGATAGGATAGGATAGAAGATAGGATAGGATAGAGGATAGGATAGAGGATAGGATAGAGGATAGGATAGGGGATTTGATAGGAAAGAGGATAGGATAGGATAGACGATAGGATAGGATAGAGGAAAGGATAGGATAGAGGATAGGATAGGATAGAGGATAGGATAGGATAGAGGATAGGATAGGATAGAGGATACGATAGGGGATTTGAAAGGATAGAGGATAGGATAGGATCGAAGATAGGATAGGATAGAGGATAGGATAGGATAGAGGATAGGATAGGATAGAGGATAGGATAGGGGATTTGATAGGATAGATGATAGGGTAGGATAGAGGATAGGATAGGATAGAGGATAGGATAGACGATAGGATAGGATATGGATAGGATAGGATAGAGGATAGGATAGGATAGAGGATAGGATAGAGGATTGGATAGGTTACAGGATAGGATAGGATAGAGGATAGGATAGGGGATTTGATAGGATAGAGGATATTATAGGATAGAGGATAGGATATGATAGAGCATAGGATAGGGGATTGGATAGGATAGGATAGAGGATAGGCTAGGATAGAGGATAGGCTAGGATAGAGGATAGGATAGAGGATAGGATAGGGTACAGGATAGGATAGGATAGAGGATAGGATAGGATAGAGGATATGAAAGACGATAGGATAGGATAGAGGATAGGATAGGATAGAGGATAGGATAGGATAGAGGATAGGATAGGATAGAGGATAGGATAGGATAGAGGATAGGATAGGATAGAGGATAGGATAGGATAGAGGATAGGATAGGATAGGATAGAGGATAGGATAGGATAGAGGATTTGATAGGATAGAGGATAGGATAGCATAGAGGATAGGATAGGATAGAGGATAGGATAGAGCATAGGATAGGATAGAGGATAGGATAGGATAGAGGATAGGATAAGATAGAGGATAGGATAGGATAGAGGATAGGATAGGATAGAGGATAGGATAGGATAGAGGATATGAAAGACGATAGGATAGGATAGAGGATAGGATAGGATAGAGGATAGGATAGGATAGAGGATAGGATACGATAGAGGATAGGATAGGATAGAGGATAGGATAGGATAGAGGATAGGATAGGATAGAGGATATGAAAGACGATAGGATAGGATAGAGGATAGGATAGGATAGAGGATAGGATAGGATAGGATAGAGGATAGGATAGGATAGAGGATAGGATAGGATAGAGGAATGGATAGGATAGAGGATAGGATAGGATAGAGGATAGGATAGGATAGAGGATAGGATAGGATAGAGGATTGGATAGGATAGAGGAGAGGATAGGATAGAGGATTTGATAGGATAGAGGATAGGATAGGATAGAGGATAGGATAGGATACACGATAGGATAGGATAGAGGATAGGATAGGACAGAGGATAGGATAGGATAGATGATAGGATAAGATAGAGAATAGGATAGGACAGAGGATAGGATAGGATAGAGGATAGGATAGGATAGAGGATAGGATAGGATAGAGGATATGAAAGACGATAGGATAGGATAGAGGATAGGATAGGATAGAGGATAGGATAGGATAGAGGATAGGACAGAGGATAGGATAGGATAGAGGATAGGATAGGATAGAGGATAGGATAGGATAGAGGATATGAAAGACGATAGGATAGGATAGAGGATAGGATAGGATAGAGGATAGGATAGGATAGAGGATAGGATAGGATAGAGGATAGGATAGGATAGAGGATAGGATAGGATAGAGGATAGGATAGGATAGAGGATAGGATAGGATAGAGGATAGGATAGGATAGAGGATAGGATAGGATAGGATAGAGGATAGGATAGGATAGAGGATAGGATAGGATAGAGGATAGGATAGTATAGAGGATAGGATAGGATAGAGGATAGGATAAGATAGAGGATAGGATAGGATAGAGGATAGGATAGGATAGAGGATAGGATAGGATAGAGGATATGAAAGACGATAGGATAGGATAGAGGATAGGATAGGATAGACGATAGGACAGGATAGGATAGAGGATAGGATAGGATAGAGGATAGGATAGGATAGAGGATAGGATAGTATAGACGATAGGATAGCATAGAGGATAGGATAGGATAGAGGATAGGATAGAGGATAGGATAGGATAGAGGATAGGATAGGATAGAGGATAGGATAAGATAGAGGATAGGATAGGATAGAGGATAGGATAGGATAGAGGATAGGATAAGATAGAGGATAGGATAGGATAGAGGATAGGATAGGATAGAGGATAGGATAGGATAGAGGATATGAAAGACGATAGGATAGGATAGAGGATAGGATAGGATAGAGGATAGGATAGGATAGAGGATAGGATAGGATAGAGTATATGAAAGACGATAGGATAGGATAGAGGATAGGATAGGATAGAGGATAGGATAGGATAGAGGATAGGATAGGATAGAAGATAGGATAGGATAGAGGATAGGATAGGATAGAGAATAGGATAGGATAGAGGATAGGATAGAGGATAGGATAGAGGATAGGATAGAGAATAGGATCGGATAGACGATATTATAGGATAGAGTGTACGATATTATAGAGGATAGGATAGGATAGAGGATGGAATAGAGGATAGGATAGGATACAGGATTGGATACGATAGAGGATAGAGGATAGGATAGGATACAGGATAGGATAGGATAGAGGATAGGATAGGGGATTTGATAGGATAGAGGATAGGATAGGATAGAGGATAGGATAGTATAGAGAATAGGATAGGATAGAGGATAGGATAGGATAGAGGATAGGATAGGATAGAGGATAGGATAGGATAGAGGATAGGATAGGATAGACGATAGGATAGGATAGAGGATAGGATAGGATAGAAGATAGGATAGGATAGAGGATAGGATAGGATAGAGAATAGGATAGGATAGAGGATAGGATAGAGGATAGGATAGAGAATAGGATCGGATAGACGATATTATAGGATAGAGTGTACGATATTATAGAGGATAGGATAGGATAGAGGATAGAATAGAGGATAGGATACGACAGAGTATTGGATAGAGGATAGGATAGGATAGAGGATATTATAGGATATAGGATATGATAGGGTAGAGAATAGGATAGGATAGAGGATAGAGGATAGGATAGGATACAGGAAAGGATAGGATTGAGGATAGGATAGGATAGAGGATAGGATAGGGGATTTGATAGGATAGAGGATATTATAGGATAGAGGATAGGATATGATAGAGTATACGATATTATAGAGGGTAGGATAGGATAGAGCATAGGATAGGGGATTGGATAGGATAGGATAGAGGATAGGCTAGGATAGAGGATAGGCTAGGATAGATGATAGGATAGAGGATAGGATAGGATAGAGGACAGGATAGGATAGAGGATAGGATAGGATGGAGGATTGGATAGGATACAGGAAAGTATAGGATTGAGGATAGATGATAGGATAGGATAGAGGATAGGATAGGATAGAGGATATGATAGACGATAGGATAGGATAGAGGATGGGATAGGATACAGGATAGGATAGGATAGAGGATAGGATACAGGATAGGATAGGATAGAGGATAGGATAGGATAGAGGATAGAATAGGATAGACGATTGGATAGGATAGAGGATAGATGATAGGATAGGATAGAGGATAGGATAGGATAGAGGATTGGATAGGATAGAGGATAGATGATAGGATAGGATAGAGGATAGGATAGGGGATTTGATAGGATAGAGGATAGGATAGGGTAGAGGATAGGATAGGATAGACTATAGGATAGGATAGAGGATATGAAAGACGATAGGATAGGATAGAGGATAGGATAGGATAGAGGATAGGATAGGATAGAGGATAGGATAGGATAGAGGATAGGATAGGATAGGATAGAGGATAGGATAGGATAGGATAGAGGATAGGATAGGATAGAGGATAGGATAGGATAGAGGATAGGATAGGATAGAGGATAGGATAGGATAGAGGATAGGATAGGATAGAGGATAGGATAAGATAGAGGATAGGATAGGATAGAGGATAGGATAGGATAGAGGATAGGATAGGATAGAGGATATGAAAGACGATAGGATAGGATAGAGGATAGGATAGGATAGAGGATAGGATAGGATAGAGGATAGGATAGGATAGAGGATAGGATAGGATAGAGGATAGGATAGGATAGAGGATAGGATAGGATAGAGGATAGGATAGGATAGAGGATAGGATAGGATAGAGGATAGGATAGGATAGAGGATAGGATAGGATAGAGGATAGGATAGGATAGGATAGAGGATAGGATAGGATAGAGGATAGGATAGGATAGAGGATAGGATAGTATAGAGGATAGGATAGGATAGAGGATACGATAGGATAGAGGATAGGATAGGATAGAGGATAGGATAGGCTAGAGGATAGGATAGGATAGAGGATACGATAGGGGATTTGACAGGATAGAGGACAGGATAGGATCGAAGATAGGATAGGATAGAGGATAGGATAGGATAGAGGATAGGATAGAGGATTGGATAGGATACAGGATAGGATAGGATAGAGGATAGGATAGGGGATTTGATAGGATAGAGGATATTATAGGATAGAGCATAGGATATGATAGAGTATACGATATTATAGAGGGTAGGATAGGATAGAGCATAGGATAGGGGATTGGATAGGATAGGATAGAGGATAGGCTAGGATAGAGGATAGGCTAGGATAGAGGATAGGCTAGGATAGAGGATAGGCTAGGATAGAGGATAGGATAGAGGATAGGATAGGATAGAGGACAGGATAGGATAGAGGATAGGATAGGATGGAGGATTGGATAGGATACAGGAAAGGATAGGATTGAGGATAGATGATAGGATAGGATAGAGGATAGGATAGGAGAGAGGATAGGATAGGATAGAGGATACGATAGGGGATTTGAAAGGATAGAGGATAGGATAGGATCGAAGATAGGATAGGATAGAGGATAGGATAGGATAGAGGATAGGATAGGATAGAGGATAGGATAGGGGATTTGATAGGATAGATGATAGGGTAGGATAGAGGATAGGATAGGATAGAGGATAGGATAGACGATAGGATAGGATAGAGGATAGGATAGGATAGAGGATAGGATAGGATAGAGGATAGGATAGGATAGAGGATAGGATAAGATAGAGGATAGGATAGGATAGAGGATAGGATAGGATAGAGGATAGGATAGGATAGGGGATAGGATAGAGGATTTGATAGGATAGATGATAGGGTAGGATAGAGGATAGGATAGGATAGAGGATAGGATTGACGATAGGATAAGATAGAGGATAGGATAGGATAGAGGATAGTATAGGATAGAGGATAGGATAGAGGATATGATAGACGATAGGATAGGATAGAGGATAGGATAGGATACAGGATAGGATAGAGGATAGGATAGACGATAGGATAGGATAGAGGATAGGATAGGATAGAGGATAGGATAGGATAGAGGATAGGATAGGATAGAGGATAGGATAGGATAGAGGATACGATAGTGGATTTGATAGGAAAAGAGGATAGGATAGGATCGAAGATAGGATAGGTGATTTGATAGGATAGATGATAGGGTAGGATAGAGGATAGGATAGGATAGAGGATAGGATAGACGATAGGATAGGATAGAGGATAGGATAGGACAGAGGATAGGATAGGGGATTTGATAGGATAGAGGATAGGATATAATAGACGATAGGATAGGATAGAGGAAAGGATAGGATAGAGGATAGGATGGGATAGAGGATAGGATAGGATAGAGGATAGGATAGAGGATTGGATAGTTTACAGGATAGGATAGGATAGAGGATAGGATAGGGGATTTGATAGGATAGAGGATATTATAGGATAGAGGATAGGATATGATAGAGTATACGATATTATAGAGGGTAGGATAGGATAGAGCATAGGATAGGGGATTGGATAGGATAGGATAGAGGATAGGCTAGGATAGAGGATAGGCTAGGATAGAGGATAGGATAGAGGATAGGATAGGATAGAGGACAGGATAGGATAGAGGATAGGATAGGATGGAGGATTGGATAGGATACAGGAAAGTATAGGATTGAGGATAGATGATAGGATAGGATAGAGGATAGGATAGGATAGATGATATGATAGACGATAGGATAGGATAGAGGATGGGATAGGATACAGGATAGGATAGGATAGAGGATAGGATAGGATAGAGGATAGGATAGGATAGAGGATTGGATAGGATAGAGGATTGATGATAGGATAGGATAGAGGATAGGATAGGGGATTTGATAGGATAGAGGATAGGATAGGGTACAGGATAGGATAGGATAGAGGATAGGATAGGATAGAGGATATGAAAGACGATAGGATAGGATAGAGGATAGGATAGGATAGAGGATAGGATAGGATAGAGGATAGGATAGGATAGAGGATAGGATAGGATAGAGGATAGGATAGGATAGAGGATAGGATAGGATAGAGGATAGGATAGTATAGAGGATAGGATAGCATAGAGGATAGGATAGGATAGAGGATAGGATAGGATAGAGGATAGGATAGGATAGAGGATAGGATAGGATAGAGGATAGGATAAGATAGAGGATAGGATAGGATAGAGGATAGGATAGGATAGAGGATAGGATAGGATAGAGGATAGGATAGGATAGAGGATAGGATAGGATAGGATAGAGGATAGGATAGGATAGAGGATAGGATAGGATAGAGGATAGGATAGGATAGGATAGAGGATAGGATAGGATAGAGGATAGGATAGGATAGAGGATAGGATAGTATAGAGGATAGGATAGGATAGAGGATAGGATAGGATAGAGGATAGGATAGGATAGAGGATAGGATAGGATAGAGGATAGGATAGTATAGAGGATAGGATAGCATAGAGGATAGGATAGGATAGAGGATAGGATAGGATAGAGGATAGGATAGGATAGAGGATAGGATAGGATAGAGGATAGGATAGGATAGAGGATAGGATAGGATAGAGGATAGGATAAGATAGAGGATAGGATAGGATAGAGGATAGGATAGGATAGAGGATAGGATAGGATAGGATAGAGGATAGGATAGGATAGAGGATAGGATAGGATAGAGGATAGGATAGGATAGGATAGAGGATAGGATAGGATAGAGGATAGGATAGGATAGAGGATAGGATAGTATAGAGGATAGGATAGGATAGAGGATAGGATAGGATAGAGGATAGGATAGGATAGAGGATAGGATAGGATAGAGGATAGGATAGGATAGAGGATAGGATAGGATAGAAGATAGGATAGGATAGAGGATAGGATAGGATAGAGGATAGGATAGGATAGAGGATAGGATAGGATAGAGGATAGGATAGGATAGAGGATAGGATAGGGGATTTGCTAGGATAGATGATAGGGTAGGATAGAGGATAGGATAGGATAGAGGATAGGATAGACGATAGGATAAGATAGAGGATAGGATAGGATAGAGGATAGTATAGGATAGAGGATAGGATAGAGGATATGATAGACGATAGGATAGGATAGAGGATAGGATAGGATACAGGATAGGATAGAGGATAGGATAGACGATAGGATAGGATAGAGGATAGGATAGGATAGAGGATAGGATAGGATAGAGGATACGATAGGGGATTTGATAGGATAGAGGATAGGATAGGATCGAAGATAGGATAGGTGATTTGATAGGATAGATGATAGGGTAGGATAGAGGATAGGATAGGATAGAGGATAGGATAGACGATAGGATAGGATAGAGGATAGGATAGGACAGAGGATAGGATAGGGGATTTGATAGGATAGAGGATAGGATAGGATAGACGATAGGATAGGATAGAGGAAAGGATAGGATAGAGGATAGGATGGGATAGAGGATAGGATAGGATAGAGGATAGGATAGGATAGAGGATACGATAGGGGATTTGAAAGGATAGAGGATAGGATAGGATCGAAGATAGGATAGGATAGAGGATAGGATAGGATAGAGGATAGGATAGGATAGAGGATAGGATAGGGGATTTGATAGGATAGATGATAGGGTAGGATAGAGGATAGTATAGGATAGAGGATAGGATAGACGATAGGATAGGATAGAGGATAGGATAGGATAGAGGATAGGATAGGATAGAGGATAGGATAGAGGATTGGATAGGTTACAGGATAGGATAGGATAGAGGATAGGATAGGGGATTTGATAGGATAGAGGATATTATAGGATAGAGGATAGGATATGATAGAGTATACGATATTATAGAGGGTAGGATAGGATAGAGCATAGGATAGGGGATTGGATAGGATAGGATAGAGGATAGGCTAGGATAGAGGATAGGCTAGGATAGAGGATAGGATAGAGGATAGGATAGGATAGAGGACAGGATAGGATAGAGGATAGGATAGGATGGAGGATTGGATAGGATACAGGAAAGTATAGGATTGAGGATAGATGATAGGATAGGATAGAGGATAGGATAGGATAGATGATATGATAGACGATAGGATAGGATAGAGGATGGGATAGGATACAGGATAGGATAGGATAGAGGATAGGATAGGATAGAGGATAGGATAGGATAGAGGATTGGATAGGATAGAGGATTGATGATAGGATAGGATAGAGGATAGGATAGGGGATTTGATAGGATAGAGGATAGGATAGGGTACAGGATAGGATAGGATAGAGGATAGGATAGGATAGAGGATAGGATAGGATAGAGGATAGGATAGGATAGAGGATAGGATAGGATAGAGGATAGGATAGGATAGAGGATAGGATAGTATAGAGGATAGGATAGCATAGAGGATAGGATAGGATAGAGGATAGGATAGGATAGAGGATAGGATAGGATAGAGGATAGGATAGGATAGAGGATAGGATAAGATAGAGGATAGGATAGGATAGAGGATAGGATAGGATAGAGGATAGGATAGGATAGAGGATAGGATAGGATAGAGGATAGGATAGGATAGGATAGAGGATAGGATAGGATAGAGGATAGGATAGGATAGAGGATAGGATAGGATAGGATAGAGGATAGGATAG